>NC_084558.2:4573327-4870827 GCF_033978685.3 Nerophis lumbriciformis | reverse complement strand
GGGAATAATTTTTGGTGATTTAACCCCCAATTCCAACCCTTGATGCTGAGTGCCAAGCAGGGAGGTAATGGGTCCCATTTTTATAGTCTTTGGTATGACTCGGCCGGGGTTTGAACTCACAACCTACCAATCTCAGGGCGGACACTCTAACCACAAGGCCACTGAGTAGGTTATAAGTCGGTATCCATTGTTGTGTACTTTAGCTTGTTTTCACATCTTACATGGAAGTAGAATTACTTGTATACGTTTTTCATAAGAGTGTTGTACCACTTTGTGAGACTCCTCCTGGATGGCACCATCAAGACCCAGCTGCCTCGTTCCCACCTTGTCCAGAGTGCTGACTATGATGGCAGACGTAAAGCCCAACACACACAAGAAGGCCCCTATGAAAACCAAAAGTCATGTGACATAAGCACCTAATCATGGTACTGTTTTATGACACAGATTCCTCCACTACTTACCTCCCCACAGGGTCCACTGCAAGCCAAAACTTTCTTCAAACCTTTGCGTAAAGAAGAAGTTGAGCACAGATCCCAAGCGAGAGAACGTTAATGTCAGCCCAAAAGCGAAGGCCAGTTCTTTCCCCTTGAACCAGAAGGCAGTGATGCAATTCTGAACAACTAAAGAGGATCAAAATAAACATATTACATATAGCTTTCAGCAAGTGTGGTTTTAACATTACACGCTTACTGGTCAGAGATCCGTTGCCGGATCCGAACAGAAATCGTCCTGTGAGCATGAGTGGCAGCAGGTATGGAGTTCCTCTGAAGTGGGAACCAAGGGCGAACAAAGAGGAACCCGAAACGCACAAGAAAGAGAAGAGGAATACCCCGACTGTGGAAAGAGAGAGAATTATAACTATAACCAAGTTGTCTACGAGCACAGAGTGTCCAACCTTGTCCACTGAGGGACGCATCCTGAAATATCAAAGAACTTGGAGGGCCGGTTTTCTTTTCTAATTGTGTTTCTAAAATGTGGCACAGGACAACAAAAAAACAGATTTTGGATTCCCCTGCACTTTAGACACTCCTGCCCTAGAACTAGTATGCTTTCTAGTAGCTGTGACCAGTATAGAGCTTTGCATCATTGTTTTTTCTCACAGATCTCATCTTGAACCTTATAGTAAGAGGTGGGTAGTAAGGCGCTTTTACATACAGTGCATCCGGAAAGTATTCACAGCGCTTAAATGTTTCTACATCTTGTTATAATACAACTTTATTCCAAAAGGGTGTGAAGTGAAGTGAATTATATTTATATAGCACTTTTCTCTAGTGACTCAAAGGGCTTTACATAGTGAAACCCAATATCTAAGTTACATTTTTAAGCCAGTGTGGGTGGCACTGGGAGCAGGTGGGTAAAGTGTCTTGCCCAAGGACACAACGGCAGTGACTAGGTTGGCAGAAGCGGGGATCGAACCCGGAACCCAATCCAATCCAATCCAACCAACTTTATTTATGTAGCACATTTAAACAACAAAATGTTTCCAAAGTTGCTGCACAACAATATTAAACACAATTAAAAACAATATAAAATAACTATGACTAAAAACGATTTTAAAGGGTAAAACCAATTAAAACAGTAAATAGAAATCAACATTTTAAAAACACAGAGGACAACAGAGGACCACACAACTCACGTAGTGTTAAAAGCCAGAGAATAAAAGTGGGTCTTAAGATGAGACTTAAAACACTCCACTGTGGGAGCAGTTGGAACATGGAGGGGCAGAGTGTTCCAGAGCTTAGGGCCGACCACAGAGAAGGCCCTGTCTCCCCTGGTTTTAAGTCTCGTCTTGGGCACCACGAGCTGGAACTGGCTCTCGGACCTCAGAGCGCGCGCAGGATTGTAAGTTTGGATGAGGTCCGAGATATAATGAGGTGCCAGTCCATGTAAAGCTTTAAAAACAAACAGCAAGGTTTCAAAATCAATTCTAAAATGAACAGGGAGCCAGTGCAAAGTCTCAAGAATTGGGGTTATGTGCTCGCGTCTCCTGGCCCCAGTTAAAAGTCGTGCTGCCGCATTCTGGACTAACTGCAACCGGGAGAGAGCTTTTTGGCTAATGCCAGCATAAAGTGCATTGCAGTAGTCCAGGCGACTACTGCAACCCTCGAGTTGCTGGCACGGCCACTCTACCAACCGAGCTATACCGCCCCCATGTGAATTCATTTTTGTCCTCAAAATTCTACAGACAATACTTCATAATGACAACGTGGAATTTTTGTTTGCAATTGTTTTGTTTTTTTTAAGTAAAAAAAAAATCACATGTACATAAGTATTCACAGTCTTTGCTTAATACTTTGTTGATGCACCCATCCATCCATCCATTTTTCTACCGCTTGTCCCTCTCGGGTCATGGGGGGGCCTTTGGCAGCAATTGCAGCCTCAAGTCTTTGAATACGATGCCACAAGCTTGGCACACCTATCTTTGCGCAGATTTACCCATTCCTCTTTGCCCATTCCTTTGTTCAGCACCTGTCAAGCTCCATTAGGTTGGATGGAAGCATTGTTTTTTATCCAGGATGTCTCTGTACATTGCTGCATTTATCGATCCCTCTATCCTGACTGGTCTCCCAGTTCCTGCCGCTGAAAAACATCCCCACAGCATGATGCGGCCATCACCATGCTTCACTGTAGGGATGGTGCTGGCCTGGTGATGAGCGGTGCCTGGTTTCCTCCAAACATGACGCCTGGCATTCACGCCAAAGAGTTCAATATTTGTCTCATCAGACCAGAGAATTTAGTTTCTCATGGTCTGAGAGTCTTTCACGTGCATTTTGGCAAACTTCTTTGGTGGAATGGCTTCCGTCTGGCCACTTACCATACAGGCCTGATTGGTGGATTGCTGCAGAGATGGTTGTCCTTCTGGAAGGTTCTCCTCTCTCCACAGAGGAATGCTGTAGTTCTAATACAGTGACAATCGGGTTCTTGGTCACCTCCTTGACGAGACTAAAATGAATGCAGCAATGTACAGAGACTTCCTGGATGAAAACCAAAACTTCCCATCCAACCTGAAGGAGCTTGAGAGGTGCTGCAAAGAGAATTTGGGCGAAACTGCGCAAAGATAGGTGTGCCAAGCTTGTGGCATCGTATTCAAAAAGACTTGGGGCTGTAATTGCTGCCAAAGGTGCATCAACAAAGTATTGAGCAAAGGCTGTAAACACTTACAGTATATACATGTGATATTAGTTTAGTTTTAATACATTTGCAAAACTTTTTACATTGTTATTATGAGGTATTTTCTGTAGAATTTTGAGAACAAAAATGAATGTATTCCATTTTGGAATAAGGCTGTGGAAAAAGAGAAGCGCTGTAAATAGTATCCGGATGCACTGTAACCCTCAGAGTTTTTACAAAGGTTGCTGGAATGACTGATCAACCTCCCCCCAGAACGACGGCCATGACCAGGATTTGACAAATACAGAGGTAAAAAAAAAAAGGTGTTCCAAGAGGAGCTTTGAAAAGGCTAAAATCATGGGTTTCCCCAGCACCATATAAATAATATTACCTTGAGCAACACAATGAACAATCCCCTGTTTTAATTACTATGCTCAAGTTAGGCGTATTAAAAAATGTCAACATCATCAAAACATAAGTTTGGGTACTTTACTTAAACTCGGACATGGATTTTAACTCATGACCTTCTGCTTTGAAGCGCATGTCCTAGTCACGCGGGCCACGAGGGCTACCGTAAGAGAAATGTATCTTAATATTCTAAGTGACAGAGCATGATGTGTCTAGGAATACTTTTGGTCTTAATTGTCATAAGAATGGCCTTGTCATTGAATATTTACATTTGACATGCGCTTCTTCACACAAAACGCCCCCACCCTGCGGTTAACGAAGCTCTATGCACAGCGAACCGAACGGGCACCTTCTCTCTCACACACACACCACTATGGTTGCAGTGCAAATACCAATTAAAAACAGCTACTGAATAAATTAGAAGTTGAGTGAGTGAAGAATGCTTGAAGAATGCACTACTGAACTGATAAGTTTGGAAGAGAAAGAGACGATAAAGTATCATCTGCTCACAGATGCTACCTGGTGGTTGTTACAGCACACTGCAGCTAGACCTGTAAATCCCACTCCTTAATGCTTCAGTCACACGCAGGATTCTCACAGGAGTGATGCAAAAATACAACCTTACCTACTCTACTCAGTACTCTTACTTTAGTGTTTTTTTGGCTACACTACCCACCTTTGCTTATAGAACAAAAAGATTAAAAATTGCATAATACATCCCTGTACTCAGTTTTTTTTTTTGGTTTTTTTAGAAATTAAGTGACACAATTTGTAAAATAATGTGAAAGCATCTTACAGCGGTTTCCCAATTTGTCAATAAGGAATCCAGCTAGGATCACCACTACTGCATTCCTGATGATAAAAAGTAATAAAGCCAAGTTTACGGTTCACACATAGCATTGCGTTCAAGGCATGTCAAAGTCTGCGTGCACTTACGTCCATGCACAGATAGCATAGAGAAGATTGTACTGCTGAGGGGTCATCCCCAAGCCCACCACACAGTCCACCGTCCCATTGATCACTGTCGCATTGGGACATGTCAGGTTCTGAGAGAAGAATGAGGACAACAATAAAGGTTATTATCGCGTGAGTAAAGTGTTAAAGGGGAACTGCACTTTTTTTTTTCCACAATCCCTATGTAAGACAAGAATTCTAATTCGTAAAATACGGCAAGTAAAAGGTGGCTAAGAATGCAGCGAATGGGAGCAGTCTATTTCACCCATAAAGCCCTCCAAAAATACATCCAAACTGCCAACAATACTCCATTTACATGTCATGACCTGAATACTAACCAAATATTAGCATTATTGTTATTGAACTATTTTTTAGCAGCGCCGTGATCACAGAGAGGTAACTAGCTCACGCAGCTACAGTATTGAGATACTGAGCTGCTGCTGCATCGCCTCTGAGTTGATGAAAGTAATTCTAGATTATAAATCATGCCTCTCACTTACATAGTAGAATGTTGTTGCCACAACCCGAGACGTTGGTCCACTTTGACATTCAATTTATACCCAACGATGGCGAGAAAGACACAAAGAGGCACTTTTTTTTTTAAACCTTATCATCAATTTTTCAACTAAACAGGAAGTAATAAACATACCATCAGTCGGCATCCCAGTAAGAGCAGACATTGTACAGTAAGGGCCTGATTTACTAAGATCTAATTACCCTGCACTAAACTGAGTTTACTTAGTGGCCTAGTGGTTGGAGTGTCCGCCCTGAGATCGGTAGGTTGTGAGTTCAAACCCCGGCTGAGTCATACCAAAGACTATAAAAATGGGACCCATTACCTCCCTGCTTTGCACTCAGCATCAAGGGTTGGAATTGGGGGTTAAATCACCAAAAATGATTCCCGGGTGCAGCCACCGCTGCTGCTAACTGCTCCCCTCACCTCCCAGGGGGTGATCAAGGGTGACGGGTCAAATGCAGAGAATAATTTTGCCACACCTCATTGGTACTTTAACTTTAGTGTGCAGTCAATAAAATAGTGAGTATTTGACCACAGAACATTCCTCCAGAAGGTCTTATCTTTGTCCATGTGATGTCAGATGAAACAAAAATTGAGCTGTTCGGCCACAATACCCAGCAATATGTTTGGAGGAGAAAAGGTGAGGCCTTTAATCCCAGGAACACCAAGCCTACCGTCAAGCATGGTGGCGGTAGTATTATGCTCTGGGCCTGGTTTGCTGCCAATGGAACTGGTGCTTTACAGAGAGTAAATGGGACAATGAAAAAGGAGGATTACCTCCAAATTCTTCAGGACAACCTAAAATCATCAGCCCGGAGGTTGGGTCTTGGGCGCAGTTGGATGTTCCAACAGGAAAATTACCCCCAAACACACGTCAAAAGTGGTAAAGGAATGGCTAAATCAGGCTAGAATTAAGGTTTTAGAATGGCCTTCCCAAAGTCCTGACTTAAACGTGTGGACAATGCTGACGAAATAAGTCCATGTCAGAAAACCAACAAATTTAGCTGAACTGCACCAATTTTGTCAAGAGGAGTGGTCAAAAATTCACCCAGAAGCTTGTGGATGGCTACCAAAAGCGCCTTATTGCAGTGAAACTTGCCAAGGGACATGTAAGCAAATATTAACATTGCTGTATGTATACTTTTGACCCAGCAGATTTGCTCACATTTTCAGTAGACCCATAATAAATTCATAAAAGAACCAAACTTCATGAATGTTTTTTGTGACCAACAAGTATGTGCTCCAATCACTCTATCACAAAAAAAACAATAAGAGTTGTAGAAATGATTGGAAACTTAAGACAGCCATGACATTATGTCCTTTACAAGTGTATGTCAACTTTTGACCACTACTGTATATAATGCCGAATTTGTCCCGCTTCATGCATCAGTGATGCATGGGGGCCATATAAATCTCTTTCCTACTGTACTTACATGTATACAAACCATTGATGGAGGTTTTTGGAGCGCTTCACAGGTGGAATAGCTCTAATCATATTACCTCCATTGTTAGCTGACTCTTGCTAGCAATTATTTATGATTTATAATCAGTGTTGGGTTAGTTACTGAAAACCAGTAACTAGTTACAGTTAATAGTTACTTTATTTCAAAAGTAACTCAGTTACTAACTCAGTTACTTACACCAAAAAGTAATGCGTTACTGTGAAAAGTAACTATTTAGTTACTTCTTTTTTTCTTCTTTTTTTTTTTAAAGCTCCCATTAATGCCCTTTTTGCCTTCATTTCAGTACTGTTATTGCACTGGAGAATAATACAATCTGTTGATCAACTTGACATACATTTTTATTTTCCTTTTAACATAATTAATGAAAAACAGTGCAACATAAAAAGGCATTCCTCCTTTCTTTAAACTTGGACCAATGACCATGAATAAAAAACAAGTTAAAGTGCAACATAAGAAGGCATATCATCTTCCTTGAAACATAAAGCCTGACATCTGGAGTGATGCTGCTGTCTTCCACACTTGGAGCCATGGATTGTAGAATCCTTGTTTTCAGTGGCAGGATCATTGACACAGATGGTGAAGTTTCAGTGCTCAGTAGAGATGGAACACTTTTGAGGGGTTTAAGCACCTGGAGGACCTCCTCTGCCACTCTCACATCATCATCAGACAGGGTGACATTTGTCTTCAGGGTGTTGTGGGTCAATGCAGAGTATATAGCTGCCTGCTGCTCCAACATATAAGTGGAGTTCCACCTCGTTGGGACATCATGTATGAGCAGGCAGCTTTAGCATTTCTTGCTTTGTCTTAAGCACATGAGCAGCTGTTGTGCTTGGGTGGAAGTAAGAAACCTTCCTTATCCTCCCAAAGAGGCGCTCCATCCTATTGACTGAGATTCCCTTCTGTGATGCCAAATTCACTACATGTGCAAAGCACCTATCTGTGGTCCCAGTCCTGCCTCATTCTCTGTAATTATTTGATTTTTGGCATTATCACGTGTGACTGGGATATCTTTATCTTCCATTCCTCCACTGCTTGTGTCAGTACCTGCGCAAGGTGACTCTCATAGAGGGGGCGTGTCTTCTCATCTCCCAGTCTGCTGTGATGAAGTGAGCGCTTATAGTTCCGCTGGACGTCCACCCGTCTGTCGTGAGCGCAACAGATGATGCTCGGGATAGTTTATCAACAACTTTTTTCTTCTCCTGCTCATAAAGATCTGGCACAATCTTATTGCTGAAGTGGGTGCGCGACGGGATGTCGTAACGTGGTTCAAGCACGTTCAGCATGTGTTTAAAACCCTCATTTTGCACAACCGAGTCTGCACTTATAAACACACCGATTCAATGGCGGGGCCGTTCAAGCTCCTCCGTTACTCCGCTCGCCATGACCACGCTGTGTGTGGACTGAACGTGCCAACAACTTTTTTTGTTTGTTTCATATATCAAACCGCGGATCAATTGTGTGCCTCATCCCCTCCCCACACCCACACACACACACACACATAGACCGCACCTCTTTTATTCTCTCCGGCTTGTGACAGAGGAAGATTCAGAAGAACGACACCGCAGCGCTTCTGTTTCTAGCCGATACTACATCAAAAGTAACGTAAAATAACGCAGTAACGCATCATGTAGTAACGGTAACTAAATTACTGAATAAAAAAAAATAACGCGTTAGATTACTAGTTACCGCCGAAACTAACGGCGTTACAGTAACGCGTTACTTTGCAGAGGTGGGACCAAGTCATTGTTTTGCAAGTCACAAGTAAGTCTCAAGTCTTTGCCCTCAAGTCCGAGTCAAGTCCCGAGTCAAGACAGGCAAGCCCCGAGTCAAGTCCAAAGTCAAGACTGGAAAGTCTCAAGTCAAGTCCTAAGTCCTGCATTTTGAGTTTCGAGTCCTTTCAAGTCCTTTTAACCACAGACTAATATATTAACACAGATTGTGTATGCTTTTCAAACGCTGTATTTATTTATTAAAACAAGTGCATTTTAAATTGCAGGAAAGAAAATTGTGCTGACATTGCACTTTATAATAGCACTATTAACCAGTCATTTTAAACATTAACTCATTCCTTTACAGAACAAACACATTGAAAAATAAAGTGCAAATGTACTTATTTGCACAAAAGTGTTAACATTGAAAAAACATGACATATACCTGAACATAACAAAAAAGTTGTACTTTTTATATGTCAGAGCCCTATGCTGCATTGCATTTGCAAAAGACCAAATTAGCCAAGAGTCTGTCAGTCATTTGTGCACGATGGGGGCGTAGTATGATGCCACCATGGCTGAAAACTCGCTCCACTGGAGCACTGGAGGCAGGCACTGCCAAGACTCTCATGGCCACTCGGAACAGTGAAGGAAGAGTCTTCATGTTCAATGCCCAGAACAAAAGGGGAGAGAGAGTTGTTTTGGGTTGGTGCACTACTTGTAAGTGTATCTTGTGTTTTTTATGTTGATTTAATTAAAAAAAGAGGAAAAAAATGTTTTATTTCTTGTGCGGCCCGATACCAATCGATCCACGGACCAGTACCGGGCCGCGGCCCGGTGGTTGGGGACCACTGAGGTAAACAACCAACAGTGTGTCAGAAAGCTAGCTAAAACGGTACACATATTCATAATATAGTATACATTTTAACTGACCTTTATTTTACTATTTTTGTCTTTTTTTAGGTGGCTAAAATACGCGGTGCTGCTGACCGCCGTCTAACGTTACGTGTGATATATTGACTAACGTAACCCTGCTTAAAAAAAATCACTGAACAAAAAGTATGAATAAGGTAGTGAACTGCAACAGATTCCCGTGTTTGCAATAACGTTATAACGTTAGCAGTGAGTTTACAGCCTCACTGATTTAACTACACAGCAAATAAAAGTCACGTTACTTAGCCAATAAACGTTATCTTACATTCAAAACTTACCGTTCTTTGTGCAACTTCAAATGCCGGACGAAGTTGGAAGTTGTTGCCTCTCCATCAGTAATTTTCGAACCGCATGTGTTGCATACTGCAAACCGTTTTGTGTTGACCACCTCGTAATTTTTATACCCAAACGAAATTATTTTAGGTATCATTTTTTGTTCACTGGCGTGTGGTTTGGACATGTCTTCTTTGTTGGTTGTCCTGCAATTTGATTGGATGAATGCTGTGTGATGAAAACAAATAGTAGATCTAATTTGATTGGCTGTTGTACTGAGACCACACCAGCTGACACACGCAACGCTGATAGACAAGTACACAATGAAAAATACGGAGCGCTCCCGAATAACTTTTTCATCTTTGGGTTTTGGGGAAAGTAGCAAGTCATGTCAAGTCATGTCAATTCAAAAGGCTCAAGTCCAAGTGAAGTCACAAGTCATTGATGTTAAAGTCTAAGTCGAGTTGCAAGTCTTTTTACATTTTGTCAAGTCGAGTCTAAAGTCATCAAATTCATGACTCGAGTCTGACTCGAGTCCAAGTCATGTGACTCGAGTCCACACCTCTGTTACTTTCTAACGCGTTAGTCCCAACACTGTTTATAATGCTTTAAAAAAGAAAGACATGTGTGTGCTTGTCTTACCTAAAGATTGTGAATGATGGGCAACCCCCCCCCCCCCCAAAAAAACGCAGTTCCCCTTTAAGGTAAAGTGGAAACCTCCACATACCCCTTGAAACTGATCCTGCAGAACACTGGGGATGTCAAAGCAGAAGTAGGAGCCAAACGACAGCAGGCAGTTGAAAAACAGCACCAAAAAGCGATAGCGTTCTAAAAAATAAAAATAAAAAGACACAATTATGACCTGTGATTTGCTGTAAAATGAAGATAACATGGAAAACATTACTCCTGCCAGAACAGTCAGTCTGGACTTCATTTCATTGTCAGTGTAGTTCAAGTTCATGCTGACTTTACAACAGAATTGCAGACAAAAAGCTTTAACATTAGCATGTACCCAGTCAGACATTAAACAAGCTAAACATGCTAATCGAGTGATGATGTCATGCCATTGATTGACCCACTTCTAGAAGAAACAGTAATGTCTGGCAGGTGAGTCCACGACAATTCAGTATTAAAAAGACAAAAGTTGTCATACTTACCGTTCAAAGCCATGCTCGGGACATGTACCTCAAACACAAAAACTGTTCATTCACATGATTGTGTGTTCTTTATCGTGGACATGACAGGATACGATTGTGATGACTGCGTGTCAACAGCACGATAAAAAAAAAAACAGATCTACAAAGCATGTGGATGCAGCGTGACAATGGAGCAGTGCGTGTACAAGTCTGCGCAGGCGGGGACTGAGCACAGGCAGCGCTCACGTGAACGTTTTCAATAATAAAACTTTATTGACAATTCAATTTGTATTGTTTTACTTTCTGTCGATGTGTATCAAACTAAGTGTTATCCGTGGTAAAATAGTTTAATGAACATCTGATAACTTTTTTATAGTGTAAATAGGGTCATGTTTAGTTGCTTTTGGTAATATGTTCAATATGTTGTTGTTGTTACAAGCACAACCACACGCGCAAATAGTCTGTAAAAAAAAAAAAACAGCATAAAAATAGGGAAAAAACATGTTTTCATGGTTTATTACAGGGGTCTGTAAACTACTCACAACAACAACAAAAAAATTAATTCTTCTTGGGAACATTTTTCAACCTGAGGTAGTAAAAAAAGATAGCTAAAAGATATATATATATATATATATATATATATATATATATATATATATATATATATATATATATATATATATATATATATATATATGTATGTGTGGGAAAAAATCACAAGACTATTTCATCTCTACAGGCCTGTTTCATGAGGGGGGGTTCCCTCAATCGTCAGGAGATTTTAATGGGAGCATTCGCATACCATGGTTTATATAGGGCACAGAGTGGGTGGGTACAGGCTGGCCTAGGGGCGTGGTGATTGGCTTATGTGTTACCTAGGAGGTGTTTCCGTCTATGGCGGCATGCTGTTACAATTTCGCTGCGCTTGTTGAGGGATGACAGGTCTGGACGGTAAATAATAAACAGTTTCTCTTTCAAGCATAGGTTGCATCTTTTATTACCACTATTGTAAGGTGTGCTGGATGCAAGAATTTGCCATGTTATTGAATATTCAACATTATTGTCTTTGAGGTCCCAAATGTGTTTGCTGAGTTCTGTGGTATTTCGCAGGTTTTTGTTCCTGAAAGAAGCCTTGTGATTGTTCCATCTGGTTTTGAATTCTCCCTCGGTTAATCCTACATATGTGTCGGATGTGTTAATGTCCTTGCGTATTACCTTAGATTGGTAGACAACTGATGTTTGTAAGCACCCCCCGTTGAGAGGGCAGTCAGGTTTCTTTCGACAATTACATCCTTTGTTGGTTTTGGAGTCGTTCTGTCTGAGGGCCGACGGCTCATTTGCAATTGTTTTGTTGTGGTTTGAGATGATTTGTCGTATATTGTTCATGCAGCTGTAGCTCAATTTAATGTTGTTCTTGTTGAATACTTTTCTTAGGATGTTGTCTTTGGGAAAGTGTTTGTCAATCAGATTGAGGAATTTGTGTCCAATGTTCGTTGAGACGTTTTTGCTGTATGGGGGGTTGTACCAGATGATGTCGTTCCGTTTTCTGTTCTTTTTTGGCTGGTTTCCTGGCGTGGGTTCATAGGTGAGGGTGAAATTGTATCCGCTTTCATCAAGGGCTTATTGGTACGGGGGGGTTGCTTGGTCAAATTCAGCTTTGCTAGATGACAGCATCGATAGCCTTTTATTGATTCCGGTAGGTATTCTTTTCGTGGTGGTGGGTGGGTGGTTGCTGTCATGGTGCACGTATTGGAGTGTTGTGTTGGGTTTCGTGAATGGTTGGTAGCTGTTATTTCTCAGGTTGAAAGTGACGTCAAGGAAGTTGACGGTTTGCTTGTTGGCTTCAATCGTGACATATATATATAAGGTAGATATATAAATAGATATAAGGTAGTTAAAAAAAATAAAAAAAAATATATTTTTTTTAACTTGGGACTTCCCGCTGGCCGGATTTTGGACGCTGGTTGCCAATCAAACAGCTTAACCTACTCAGTGGCCTAGCGGTTAAAGTGTCCGCCCTGAGATCAGTAGGTTTTTAGTTCAAACCCCGGCCGAGTCATACCAAAGACTATAAAAATGGGACCCATTACCTCCCTGCTTGGCACTCAGCATCAAGGGTTGGAATTGGGGGTTAAATCACCAAAAATGATTCCCAGGCGTGGCCACCGCTGCTGCTAACTGCTCCCCTCACCTCCCAGGGGGTGATCAAGGGTGATGGGTCATAATATTGCCACACCTAGTGTGTGTGTGTGACAATTATTGGTACTTTAACTTTTTACTGTAAGGTCGGCCGCCGCCTCCTTCCTGAAGCTTCTTTTTGGATCTACCTCAAAAAAAAAAAGTATTTTTATTTTATTTTTAAAAAATCTGTCCTGTCTAATCCATTTTCTACTGCTTGTTACTCTCGGTGTCTCCTAGCCGCTCAGGCAAATCATAGTCTAAAAATGCATTTTCCCATCGATAACGTGACATCATCGCGCCGCAGTGTCAGCAAGTGCGCGCTCTTTCTGTTAATTAGTGCGCGAGAAATATATATATATATATATATATATATATACAGTGGGGCAAAAAAGTATTTAGTCAGCCACCGATTGTGCAAGTTCTCCCACTTAAAATGATGATAGAGGTCTGTAATTTTTATCATAGGTACACTTCAAATGTGAGAGACAGAATGTGAAAAAAAAAATCCAGGAATTCACATTGTAGGAATTTTAAAGAATTTATTTGTAAATCATGGTGGAAAATAAGTATTTGGTCACTTCAAACAAGGAAGATCTCTGGCTCTCAGAGACCTGTAACTTCTTCTTTAAGAAGCTCTTCTGTCCTCCACTTGTTACCTGTATTAATGGAACCTGTTTGAACTTGTTATGTGTATAAAAAACACCTGTCCACAGCCTCAAACAGTCAGACTCCAAACTCCACTATGGCCAAGACCAAAGAGCTGTCAAAGGACACCAGGAACATAATTGTAGACCTGCACCAGACTGTGAAGAGTGAATCTACAATAGGCAAGCAGCTTGGTGTGAAAAAATCAACTGTGGGAGCAATTATCAGAAAATGGAAGACATACAAGACCACTGATTATCTCCCTTGATCTGGGGCTCCACGCAAGATCTCCTCCCGTGTGGTCAAAATGATCATGAGAACGGTGAGCAAAAATCCCAGAACCACATGGGGGGACCTGGTGAATGACCTGCAGAGAGCTGGGACCAAAGTAACAAAGGTTACCATCAGTAACACACTACGCCGACAGGGAATCAAATCCTGCAGTGCCAGACGTGTCCCCCTGCTTAAGCCAGTGCATGTCCAGGCCCGTCTGAAGTTTGCCAGAGAGCACATGGATGATACAGCAGAGGATTGGGAGAATGTCATGTGGTCAGATGAAACCAAAATAGAACTTTTTGGTATAAACTCAACTCGTCGTGTTTGGAGGAAGAAGAATACTGAGTTGCATCCCAAGAACACCATAACTACTGTGAAGCATGGGGGTGGAAACATCATGCTTTGGGGCTGTTTTTCTGCTAAGGGGACAGGCCGACTGATCCGTGTTAAGGAAAGAATGAATGGGGCCATGTATCGTGAGATTTTGAGCCAAAACCTCCTTCCATCAGTGAGAGCTTTGAAGATGAAACGTGGCTGGGTCTTCCAGCATGACAATGATCCCAAACACACCGCCCGGGCAACGAAGGAGTGGCTCCGTAAGAAGCATTTGAAAGTCCTGGAGTGGCCTAGCCAGTCTCCAGACCTCAACCCCATAGAAAATCTGTGGAGGGAGTTGAAAGTCTGTGTTGCTCGGCGACAGCCCCAAAACATCACTGCTCTCGAGAAGATCTGCATGGAGGAATGGGCCAAAATACCAGCTACTGTGTGTGCAAACCTGGTAAAGACCTATAGTAATCGTTTGACCTCTGTAGTATAACCTTTGTTGGCAATAACAAAGTATTGAGTTGAATTTTTGTTATTGACCAAATACTTATTTTCCACCATAATTTACAAATAAATTATTTAAAATTCCTACAATGTGAATTCCTGGATTTTTTTTTCACATTCTGTCTCTCACAGTTGAAGTGTACCTATGATGAAAATTACAGACCTCTGTCATCATTTTAAGTGGGAGAACTTTCACAATTGGTGGCTGACTAAATACTTTTTTGCCCCACTGTATATATATACTGTATATATAGTCAAGGTTTCTGTGGTTTATCTGTTATACAGTGCTCAATACCGGGGTAGAGCGAAATATACGTTAGGTCAGGAAAAAAACACAAGAAGCTATATCATCCCTACAAGCCTGTTTCGCAGGTTTCCCAGGCTTGTAGGGATGATATAGCCTCTTGTGTTTTTTCCGGGTCAAAAAGTTTGGGGACCCCTGGTTTATTCAGTGGGGAGATGTTCTGTTTAGCGCAATTGTGCACACAATTCCAAGTAGATAAGAATGTATTAGTTACAACTGGACTTTCTACTGTTTAAAAGTTTTACACATTGAAATGTTATGAGAAAAAAATATATATATTGACTGTTGTCGACTATGAAGCTATTTTACATAATTATACAAATAAATAGCAAAGGAGAATGAGGAGGTGGTGAGCCGCAAGGCAAAGCTCTCCAATTACCAGTCGGTCTACGTTCACAACTTCACCTATGGTCATGAACCTTGGGTTTATGACCCAAAGACAAAATCACGGGTAGAAGCGGCCGAATTGAGTTTCCTCCGTAGGGTGGAGGAGCTCGAAGTAAAGCCGCTGCTCCTCCACATAGAGAGGAGCCAGATGAGGCGGTTCAGGTATCTGATCAGAATGCCCCCAACCCGGATGTCTCCCTGGGAAGGTGTTTGGGGCACGTCCGACCAGTAGGAGGCCACTGGGAAGACCCAGGACACATTTTGGGAAGAATATGTCTCCTGGCTGGCCTGGGAACGCCTCGGGATCCCCCGAGAAGAGCTGGACAAAGTCGCTGGGGAGAGGGAAGTCTGTGCTTCTCTGCTTAGGCTGCTGCCCCCGCGACCAGACCTCGGATAAGCGGAAGAAAAAGGATGGATGGATGGATGGACGAATAGCTCAGATATATGTTGTTTCTTTTTTTCTTTTTTAGCATTTTTTAACTACCGTATTTTTCGGAGTATAAGTCGCACCGGCCGAAAATGCATAATAAATAAGGAAAAAAAACATAAGTCGCACTGGAGTATAAGTCGCATTTTTTGGGGAAATTTATTTGAGAAAACCGAACACCAAGAATAGATATTTGAAAGGCAATTTTAAATAAATAAAGAATAGTGAACAACAGGCTGAATAAGTGTACGTTATATGAGGCATAAATAATCAACTGAGAACGTGCCTGGTATGTTAACGTAACATATTATGGTAAGAGTCATTCAAATAACTATAACATATAGAACATGCTATACGTTTACCAAACAATCTGTCACTCCTAATCGCTAAATCCCATGAAATCTTATACGTCTAGTCTCTTACGTGAATGAGCTAAATATTATTATTTGATATTTTACGCTAATGTGTTAATAATTTCACACATAAGTCGCTCCTGAGTATAAGTCGCACCCCCGGCCAAACTATGAAAAAAACTGCGACTTATAGTCTGAAAAATACAGTACTTTGGATTGCTTTTCGCAGGTTTCATAAACAAAAAGGTGAAAAACATCAAATCTGCCCCCAGTCTTCCATTTTTCAACAGATGTCATAACTTTACCTAGTAGCAAAGGTATATGCTGACATACATAAACACACCAAATTAGTCAGTCTGGATGAATAAATAGTCCTTAAAACAGCATCTCTGCATAAAAGTTCAGTAAAATAATATCGTCGCAACTTTTTTTTAAACAGATGTATTTTTCCAAGAGTTATGGTTGCAAGAAATGTGTACAATACAAAACATTAAGTCCGTTTGTGCCTACAATACATGTGTGTAGTGTCCTACTTGGCCCAAATTATTTGGGCTACAAATGTTATGACAAATCCCTTCTTCAAAGACATATTTAAAACATTGGCCACGGTTTTAAAAAAATTGTCTTTAAAAGCCAGATTATTAAAAGAAAGATAAAAATCTCTCTAAAACTGGCATCGCGCTTAAAAAAAGCGGTATAATGAAACTTAAGACAACTTGGAGAAGTTAGGAGTTGATGGAGTGGGACGGGAGTGCTTCATCCCCCTCATCCTCGCTTTCCTCTTCCTCTTCTTGGTTGAGGGGCTCTCTGTCAGGCTCTCTCTCCGCCTGTCCTGATCTTTTGGTCATCTTGTTCAGCATCCCTCCCTAAACAAAAACATCAGTGCCAAATAGAATACGATTGAGGGAGAAAAACGGTGGCAGATGTGTGACCTGTCTGTGATCGACCACGTTGAGCAGCACTGAGGTGACGATGCAGCCGACGGTGTTGGCCAACATGAAGATCATCATCCTCTGCCAGCGCCACAATGGAATCTTAGTGTCACTAAAGTAGGCAGAAAATAAAAAAATAAAAAAGTCAAAAGACTGCGAGCGCTTACTGATGAGAGATATTTCCTACCTGGATTTTGTGCCTAAAATCTGCCCGACGACCAGATTGGAGATGCCGATCCCAACCATCTGGACGGAGGTAGCAAGGCCCATGGCGGTGCCGATGGTGGCTTGAGGCACCACGAGAGGGATGGAAGGCCACATGCTCGCCTGCGGTACAGCGCAGGAATTGAATGTACAAACTCCTCTCACAAATTGTGTTCCGATATAAAAAGGCAAACATTTCCAACTCACGGCAGCAAAGGAGTAGGTAACTCCCAGCCAGATGGTGGAGACCAGAGGAGGGACGAAGGTGAAGGCCAGGAGTCCAAACACGGGCAGCGTGAACACGGCGCAGGCCACGGCGAAAACCCCCCGTAGACCAACGTAATCCTGAAACACCGCGACTTTTTGTTTTGTGCTTTAAATCAACACTTCGACTGGCGTCAGGAGTCATGACTTACTATGAGGATGCCGACGCTGGCAGAGAGGACAAGGGAGCTGTCGTAAACGGCCCCGGCGATGTAAGCGGCCTCCTTCTGAGTGTAGCCAGTGTATTTATCCTGAATGAACTTACTGGACAGAGAATCACATGATTTACTCATCAAGTCTTCAAAAGCACATTTGCTATTTTACTGTTTACTACCTGGCATCGGCAATGAAGGGGAAGATTCCGTTGTAGAAGAACATGATGGTGAGAACCAGCAGCCAGTATCTCAGCGACAGCAGTTTTACATCCTGGATTTTCTGCGGACAAAAAATTCAGTACAGAGTGAATAATCACAATGTGGGAAGGCGGTTTTACGGAGACTGGAAGAGTGTTTGTACCACTTTGCGAGACTCCTCCTGGATGGCACCGTCAAGACCCAGCTGCCTCATTCCCACCTTGTCCAGACTGCTGACTATGATGGCAGACGTGAAACCCAACACACACAAAAGAGCACCTGCAAAAAAAAACAAAAAAAACAAAAGGTCTGCTATTATGCAAAATTTATTTTTAAGGATGCTCTAACAGAAACATGTTTATGAACACCAAACGTAAAAATAACAAAAAATCCAGAAAAAGGCAGGCTTCGCTACACGTCATAAATAAAGCCTTGCGCTCTGCCAAGTATCTTTCAGCCAGTTACAGCCTGGGAGCTGTAAGCTGTATCATTTTGTTCTTTGTCATTAAATAGGTTAATCGAGCACGATGTTGTTAGGACCCATAGAAGATAGATTGTTTTTAATGTATTTTTTGCTGCAGAAACTTAACCTGACCAGTCAGTTCTTATAATATTAATTGGTTTTTGAGTAATAGGTAGATAACTAACTCTACTTGCAAAGCCCCCTTTCCATTGCCAGACTGGATATGTCGCCCTGTGTTGGTGTGATGTCGTCTACAGAACTGGAGCCCATTTCCCCGCATAGACAGTGTGGATAAAGGCATACAGTATACAATTATAATTTTTCATCACTTATTGCATGTTTTTGTCACCCTGGTCCATGATTATTTTAAAACTAATATGGTTAACTTCATGACAAACGTACAAATATTAAAGAATTGCCATTTTCAGACATCCCTGCTCTTCCATCTTTTCTTCCGCTTTCAGCATTTCCTCAATCATCTTGAGGGAAAACATCAGTAGAAGAGGACGCAAAATAGAATACGAGCGGCTTACCCTCTTTTTCTCTCATTTCTGTTTTTCTGCAGGTTGTAACTCAGTCTTTCTCTCCTTGATGGTGCTTCCGATTTACAGGATCGCATTCGCTTGAGTCTTTTTTAATTTGTTACATCCGAAATCAGATCGAAACCCTTAAAATGATCGCTAAAAATTACACTCTTCTCGCTTGGTGCGTCCCATTTTGCGTGGAGAGGTCCATACATTCCTCATATTGCCATCATTTGTAAATGTATGCAAGCTGACCCCTTCTTTAGTTGTATTGCTATGACCTGCAACAATGCGTCTGGCAGACATTATTTGATAAATCCTTAAAAGAACATGATTCGGAATGAAGATGCCAAAACCCAGACTATGCAATATGAAATTGCCTCCAAAAATGGGCTGAACCTTGTTAGAAAATAAGCATGAAGTCACTACTTTATATATTTTGCAGGGATTTTTACCTGTGGACAATATTTGTAGGTGCATAACTGTGAAATAAGTGCCAATGTTGTCAGCATTAGGGGCCCTTTAGTAGAATGTACATACTGTAGCTATTCTAGTGCCGTCTTGTCCCGCTCCATTACGTTACGTTGTGGTCCATGATATATTTAATTTATAACGTTTCACAAAGTGTATATGTAAAAAGGCTAGAGATGTCCGATAATGGCTTTTTTGCCGATATCCGATATTCCTATATTGTCCAACTCTTAATTACCGATTCCGATATCAACCGATACCGATATATACAGTAGTGGGATTAATACATTATTATGCCTAATTTTGTTGTGATGCCCCGCTGGATGCATTAAACAATGTAACAAGGTTTTCCAAAATAAATCAACTCAAGTTATGGGGAAAAATGCCAACATGGCACTGCCATATTTATTATTGAAGTCACAAAGTGCATTATTTTTTTTAGCATGCCTCAAAACAGCAGCTTGGAATTTGGGACATGCTCTCAGCATGGGGAGGTTGAGGTGAGCGGGGTTGGGGGGGGTGTATATTGTAGCGTCCCGGAAGAGTTAGTGCTGCAAGGGGTTCTGGGTATTTGTTCTGTTGTGTTTATGTTGTGTTACGGTGAGGATGTTCTCCCGAAATGTGTTTGTCATTCTTGTTTGGTGTGGGTTCACAGTGTGGCGCATATTTGTAACAGTGTTAAAGTAGTTTATACCGCCACCCTCAGTGTGACCTGTATGGCTGTTGATCAAGTATGCATTGCATTCACTTGTGTGTGTGAAAAGCCGTAGATATTACGTGATTGGGCCGGCACGCAAAGGCAGTGCCTTTGAGGTTTATTGGCGCTCTTTACTTCTCCCTACGTCCGTACAGCGGCGTTTTAAAAAGTCATACATTTTACTTTGTGAAACCGATACCAATCATTTCCTATATTACATTTTAAAGCATTTATCGGACGATAATATCGGCAGTCCGATATTATCGGACATCTCTAAAAAAGGCTACTACATTTTGGACGACACAGTTTGTGGGACCTCTGAGACTTATGAAAAAACTGTTGATAAATAGTCTAATATTGCATTTTGCATCGGCTGGGAACATCTCTACGCTGCTGACCCGTCTCCGCTCGGGATGGTGTCCTGCTGGCCCCACTATGGACTGGACTCTTACTATTATGTTGGATCCACTATGGACTGGACTCTCACAATATTATGTCAGACCCACTCGACATCCATTGCTTTCGGTCTCCCCTAGAGGGGGGGGGGTTACCCACATATGCGGTCCTCTCCAAGGTTTCTCATAGTCATTCACATCGACGTCCCACTGGGGTGAGTTTTTCCTTGCCCGTATGTGGGCTTTGTACCGAGGATGTCGTTGTGGCTTGTGCAGCCCTTTGAGACACTTGTGATTTAGGGCTATATAAATAAAGATTGATTGATTGATTGATTTTTAAGCGCAGAGACCTAATTTTGACAGATTCCTCCACTACTTACCGCCCCACAGGGTCCACTGCAAGCCAAACCTTTCTTCAAACCTCTGCGTGAAGAAGAAGTTGAGGACGGACCCCAAGCGAGAAAACGCTAAGGTAAGCCCAAAAGCTAAAGCCAGTTCCTTCCCCTTGAACCAGAAGGCGGTGATGCGGTTCTGGACGACTAAACAGGAAGTTGATAAGAAAGGAGTTAAACAGTAGTTACTCAGAATGGAGAGTACGGCGGTAAAGTAACGTAATGCACGGCACTTACTGGTCAGAGAACCGTTGCCTGATCCGAACAGGAGTCGTCCTGTGAGCATGAGCGGCAGCAGGTATGGAGTTCCTCTGAAGTGGGAACCCAGGGCGAACATGGAGGAACCCAAGACGCACAGGAAGGAGAAGAGGAACACTCCGACTGTGGAGAGACAGCAAGAAAAATCAAATACAGAAAAAGCTAATTCATAGCAAACCTTGGATATCATAAAAATATGTACACACTTTGAATAGTTCAATATGTGTATTATCTATGGATGTTCTGATCAAGGTTCTAGGCTGCCGGTTCCAATACCAACCATATGTATCAATTGTACATTTTCCAATTTATGTATGGTGAGTGCTATTGACAGTTTAACAATATCAAAACAATATTTAAACCACTTCCTTATTGTCTTTTTTGGGGCGGTATAGCTCGGTTGGTAGAGTGGCCGTGCCAGCAACTTGAGGGTTCCAGGTTCGATCCCCGCTTCCGCCATCCTAGTCACTGCCGTTGTGTCCTTGGGCAAGACACTTTATCCACCTGCTCCCAGTGCCACCCACACTGGTTTAAATGTAACTTAGATATTGGGTTTCACTATGTAAAGCGCTTTGAATCACTAGAGAAAAAGCGCTATATAAATATAATTCATTTCACTTCACTTTTATTTCATACATTTTTTTCGAGCACTTGCCATGTTTATCCTTGTTCTCCAGTGATAATGATACATTCTATACTAAGAAATGCAGTTTATATGCTGTAATGGAGGTGATTGTTATTCGCTTAGGGGAGCGGCTCCACACTGTGTATGGACACACATAATTAGCTGCTAAACGCTCATCAGCCAAAGGACTAAATATTAATAATGTCAGCCAGAGGGGATTGGCGAATGTGATTGGCTTTAAAAAGGCATTCACAATGGCAATCACATACTTTCCAACCGATACTTGTGGTCGACCAATCAGCACATCCCTAGTATTATTTGATTTAGAGTTAAAAAAGAGACAGAAATTGACATTTATTTTAACAGTTTTAACAAGCAAATTGCTCAGGTGATTCAGTGATTCACCTGCTCTGTGGCCCAGTGGTTAGAGTGTACACCCTGAGATCGGTAGGTTGTGAGTTCAAACCCCGGCCGAGTCATACCAAAGACTATAAAAATGGGACCCATTACCTCCCTGCTCAGCACTCAGCATCAATGGCTGGAATTGGGGGTTAAATCACCAAAAATGATTCCCGGGCGCGGCTATCGCTGCTGCTCACTGCTCCCTTCACCCCCCAAGGGGTTATCAAGGGTGATGGGTCAAATGCAGAGAATATTTTCGCCACACCTTGTGTGTGTGTGAGACAATCATTGGTACTTTAACTTTAACTTTAAGGGTCCAAAAGTATTTGCACACTTCTCCTGCACCGGTTTGCTATGTTAAAATTAACAAGCATGACAAAAAATGTGAGCACAACCCCATTTTGTACTGTGAGATTGAAATGGCCTTACAGCGATTGCCCAATTTGTCAATCAGGAAGCCAGCTAGGATCACCACCACCGCGTTCCTGATGATGAGAGAAACATGATTAGTTTAACACTCTTGAACACCATTTACATAACAATGCGTGCACTCACGTCCACGCATAGATAGCATAGAGAAGATTGTACTGCTGGGGGGTCATCCCCAAGCCCACCACACAGTCCACCGTCCCATTGATCACCGTCGCATTGGGACATGTCAGGTTCTATCAGAGGGGGCAACACAGTAATTAGTGTTATCATTTGATTATATACATTGAATATATAAAGGGAAAATATCCAAAATAATTTATATGGTGTGGGCATTAAGGGCGCCGCCCTCAACTGGTTCCGGTCGTACCTAACCGACAGGAGTTTTTGTGTAAAAGTAGACAGTTTTATGTCGTCCACAGCTCCTTTACCACATGGGGTCCCCCAGGGCTCAATCCTTGCCCCAATTTTATTTGCGCTTTACCTTCTCCCCCTTGGTTCTATTTTTAGGAAGTACAGTATTGCATTTCATTTTTATGCCGATGATTGCCAGATTTATTTTCCCATGGCACAAAATAACACGGTTCAACGTCTTATTGACTGCCTGCACGACATCAAAGTCTGGCTTTCAGCTAACTTCCTGAGCCTAAATGAAGATAAAACAGAAGTTATGTTGTTCAGTCCAAGTCGCTCTCCCTCCCCCAACGTTGACCTCGGCACTCTGACCCCGTATCTCAGCGACTCTGTCACAAACCTGGGGGTAAAGTTTGACTCAGATTTTAAATTCGAAAAACAAATCAGCAGCGTCGTTCAAAAAAGCTTTTATCAATTACGCCAAATAGCGAAAGTGAAACCGCTTCTATCAAGACATGATCTTGAGAAATGAATCCACGCTTTTATCTCGACTCGTCTTGATTATTGTAATGCCCTGTATGTAGGCATTAGCCAGGCCTCCCTCGCCCGCCTGCAGCTCGTGCAGAACTCTGCTGCTCGTCTGCTAACACAGACCCGCAGACGTGAGCACATCACCCCTATTTTAGCGTCCCTTCACTGGCTCCCTGTGCGTTACCGAATACATTTTAAACTCCTTTTATTTGTTTTTAAATGTCTAAACAACCTCGCGCCAACCTATCTCTCCGACCTCCTTCAGCCTTACTGCCCCACCCGATCCTTAAGATCAGCCGATCAGCTGCTGTTGACGGTCCCTGACACAAGGCTGAAGCTTAGAGGTGACAGAGCTTTCGCCGTTGCTGCTCCCAAGCACTGGAACGACCTACCCCTGAGTGTTAGACAAGCCTCCTCTCTTCCTGTTTTTAAATCTCTCTTAAAAACATACTTTTATTCCATGGCTTTTAACACTGAGTGATATCCATCCTGCAATGGCGCCCCATAATACACCTGCTCTGATCCTGTTTTTATGTTTTTATTAATTCTATTTTAATTATTTATTTTTTATCGTGTTCTGTTTGTGTTGTGTTGTGTTTGCTCGGTACTTTTAACCTGCTCATTGTACAGCACTTTGGCTACCCCTGTGGTAAATTTTAAATGTGCTCTATAAATAAAGTTGATTTGATTTGATTTGATTTGATATTCTTTATAAAGTAAGACACATGCTGAATAAGAAATGTCTGCATGTTATATTATTCTTTTATTTTTCCATATCTAACATATTGTGTTGACGTTTGGGGAAATGTTTATAAAACAAACATAGACCCAATAGTTAAACTTCAAAAACGGGTAATTAGAATAATACACAAAGTGTGCTACTATGAACCTCTTAAAATGTTCAGATATTGTGTTTTTAGAAACAATGGAAAATATGTTTCGGGTAAAGAACAACAGCCTTCCAGCTTGTAGGTTATTTAAATTAAGAGGAAAAAATGATAATTTACGGGAGGTATTGATTTTTGAAATATGTAAAGTAAGAACGAATATAAAATACAAATGTATTTCAGTTTTTGGAGTTAAATGGTGGAACAAGCTCAGTGATGAGTGGAAGACAGGTCGTTCTTTCTTAAGGTTTAAGAAAGCCTTGAAAGGTGAAATAATGGAAAATTATCAAATACAGCAAAGATTACTTTCATTCAATTGATCTTTTCAACGTTGATGTTCCAGGCAATCTAATTATCAGTGAATGTATAGGATAGGCAAATATAAGCCTTGGCTTCAGCCTATTCCTTTTTCGGTCATTCTTTTTCTTTTTGTGTGTGTATGGGTATGATTGTCAGAGGTGGGTAGTAACGCGTTACATTTACTCCGTTACATCTACTTGAGTAACTTTTGGGATAAATTGTACTTTTAAGAGTAGTTTTAATGCAACTTACTTTTACTTTTACTTGAGTATATTTATAGAGAAGAAACGCTACTTTTACTCCGCTACTTTTATCTACATTCAGCTCGCTACTCGCTACTAATTGTTATCGATCTGTTAATGCACGCTTTGTTTGTTTTGGTCTGTCAGACAGACCTTCAAAGTGCCTGCGTTACTGGTGACGTTTCACTCCGTTCCACCAATAAAATGCAGTCACTAGTGACGTTTGACTCCGTTCCACCAATCAGATGCAGTCACTGGTGACGTTAGACCAATCAAACAGAGCCAGGCGGTCACATGACCTGACTTAAACAAGTTGAAAAACTTATTGGGGTGTTACCATTTAGTGGTCAATTGTACGGAATATGTACTGTACTGTGCAATCTACTAATACAAGTTTCAATCAATCAATCAAAAGTGTGAAGGAAAAAAGACACTTTTTTATTTCAAACGTACATCTCGTCACAAGCCTAAAGACTGACTGCACAGTTCCTGTCTTCACAATAAAAGTGCCGCTCCATCGCGCCTGCGCTTTCAAAATAAGAGTCTCCGAAAGCCAGCGCAAACAAGCTAGCAAGCTACGGAATTTGCCGCCAATGTATTTCTTGTAAAGTGTGTGAAAACGAAAATGGAAGCTGGACAAATAAGATACCAAAAACCAACCACTTTCATGTGGTATTAGACAGAAAGGAGGAACTTTTTTTCTCCTGCATTTGAAAACGTGGACGTTAAGCACTGCTGTCTGATTACAATCAATGCAAGTCATCAGAATCAGGTAATACACCAACTTATATTCTTGTCAACATGAAAGAAATGTGTTAAACATGCATGTATATTCATTAAAACACCTTTAACATGTAAACAAAAACTGCAAAATAAATACATATAAATGATATACTGTATATATCAATGTATGTGTATATATATATATATATATATATATGATATGTGTGTGTATGTTACTCATCAGTTACTCAGTACTTGAGTAGTTTTTTCACAACATACTTTTTACTTTTACTCAAGTAAATATTTGGGTGACTACTCATTACTTTTACTTGAGTAATAAATCTCTAAAGTAACAGTACTCTTACTTGAGTACAATTTCTGGCTACTCTACCCACCTCTGATGATTGTTAATATGTATTTTTTGATTGAAACTTTATTAGTAGATTGCACAGTACAGTACATATTCCATACAATTGACCACTAAATGGTAACACCCGAATAAGTTTTTCAACTTGTTTAAGTCGGGGGTCCACGTTAATCAAATCATGGTAATCATGGTATCATCTGTGCTGTTGAATTGATCACACAAAATTGTTGATTGTATGATCGAATTAAACTCATTTCATTCATTCATTTGATTACATTTATAATCTATTGGAAAGAACGTGATAGAA
Source organism: Nerophis lumbriciformis (assembly GCF_033978685.3). NCBI lineage: Eukaryota > Metazoa > Chordata > Actinopteri > Syngnathiformes > Syngnathidae > Nerophis > Nerophis lumbriciformis. The sequence goes on along the minus strand of NC_084558.2, from coordinate 4,844,802 downwards.
ACAGGCACTATCTTTGCCATACTAACCCCTTGAAACTGATCCTGCAGAACACTGGGGATGTCAAAGCAGAAGTAGGAGCCAAACGTCAGCAGGCAGTTGAAGAACAGCACCAAAAAGCGATAATAACCTGCAAAATGTCAAAATGGAGATTTCTGTATTAGCAATAAATACAGTCACTGTCAAACACATTTATGGTACATTGATTCACTAACACAATGACTTAGTTTCATAAGTCCTTTCAGAATCAGAATCAGCATAGTTTTTATTAATATATTATTATTTAGATCCATTTTTTGTCTGAAATAATGACTGACTTGATCAGATATACAGTGGGGCAAAAAAGTATTTAGTCAGCCACCGATTGTGCAAGTTCTCCCACTTAAAATGATGACAGAAGTCTGTAATTTTCATCATAGGTACACTTCAACTGTGAGAGATAGAATGTGAAAAAAAAACTAGGAATTCACATTGTAGGAATTTTAAAGAATTTATTTGTAAATTATGGTGGAAAATAAGTATTTGGTCACTTCAAACAAGGAAGATCTCTGGCTCTCACAGACCTGTAACTTCTTCTTTAAGAAGCTCTTCTGTCTTCCACTCGTTACCTGTATTAATGGCACCTATTTGAACTGGTTATCTGTATAAAAGACACCTGTCCACAGCCTCAAACAGTCAGACTCCAAACTCCACTATGGCCAAGACCAAAGAGCTGTCGAAGGACACCAGGAAAATAATTGTAGACCTGCACCAGACTGTGAAGAGTGAATCTACAATAGGCAAGCAGCTTGGTGTGAAAAAATCAACTGTGGGAGCAATTATCAGAAAATGGAAGACATACAAGACCACTGATAATCTCCCTCGATTTGGGGCTCCACGCAAGATCTCATCCCGTGGGGTCAAAATGATCATGAGAACGGTGAGCAAAAATCCTAGAACCACACGGGGGACCTGGTGAATGACCTGCAGAGAGCTGGGACCAAAGTAACAAAGGTTACCATCAGTAACACACTACGCCGACAGGGAATCAAATCATGCAGTGCCAGACGTGTCCCCCTGCTTAAGCCAGTGCATGTCCAGGCCCGTCTGAAGTTTGCCAGAGAGCACATGGATGATACAGCAGAGGATTGGGAGAATGTCATGTGGTCAGATGAAACCAAAATAGAACTTTTTGGTATAAACTCAACTCATCGCGTTTGGAGGAAGAAGAATACTGAGTTGCATCCCAAGAACACCACACCTACTGTGAAGCATGGGGGTGGAAACATCCTGCTTTGGGGCTGTTTTTCTGCTAAGGGGACAGGCCGACTGATCCGTGTTAAGGAAAGAATGAATGGGGCCATGTATCGTGAGATTTTGAGCCAAAACCTCCTTCCATCAGTGAGAGCTTTGAAGATGAAACGTGGCTGGGTCTTCCAGCATGACAATGATCCCAAACACACCGCCCGGGCAACGAAGGAGTGGCTCCGTAAGAAGCATTTGAAAGTCCTGGAGTGGCCTAGCCAGTCTCCAGACCTCAACCCCATAGAAAATCTGCGGAGGGAGTTGAAAGTCCGTGTTGCTCGGCGACAGCCCCAAAACATCACTGCTCTCGAGAAGATCTGCATGGAGGAATGGGCCAAAATACCAGCTACTGCGTGTGCAAACCTGGTAAAGACCTATAGTAATCGTTTGACCTCTGTAATATAACCTTTGTTGGCAATAACAAAGTATTGAGTTGAATTTTTGTTATTGACCAAATACTTATTTTCCACCATAATTTACAAATAAATTCTTTAAAATTCCTACAATGTGAATTCCTGGATTTTTTTTTCACATTCTGTCTCTCACAGTTGAAGTGTACCTATGATGAAAATTACAGACCTCTGTCATCATTTTAAGTGGGAGAACTTGCACAATCGGTGGCTGACTAAATACTTTTTTGCCCCACTGTATATGTTGGCATCACAAACAAATGAGGCAACATTGAATTGAGGATTTATTACTGAACGAAATGTTGCCATTAAGTCATTTTGGTCACTTTAATAGCCGCGAAATCTGCTAACTTAACCATTGTTGTGAGCCAATTCTTAAAGGAAAAGCGAGAAATTCGCTAATATCACATAGCAGAATCGAGTTTTGTGGATAAAAACGTTAACAAATTGGAACAATTTCCCTTGTGGAGCTATAAAGCTCGTCTTAAATCTAAGTTGAGTCTAACAAACGTACCTTTCTCTGCGGGTTGTGCCATGCTGACGAATGCTTGAAGAAAAGTCAACACATTTAGTTTTGTTTACATGCGGACAAGCTAAATTAGCATGGGAGTTTTAAAAAAAACAACAACAAATCTGTCAAGTATGCGGATGGATCTTTTGTAGTAACATGGCTGGGCAGCACTTGTATACATCTGTTAAAACCGCGCAGGCGCAAACATGGCTGTTCCGGTCACGCGCTACCTTTTTCTCTTCGCCGAACTTTATTGACAATTTGTATTTGTTTTACCACATTTATGCCTCTTTGATGAAGAGTATCAAACGATTGGTGAATATTAGTGGATTACCCTTTGGTAGTTGGCTTATATAAGTATGTTTGTATAGTTTTTGATTGTATTAAGTGTTTTTATGCTGGTTTGTATGCTTGTGAATCATTAAGTAAGACTACTTATTATGTTGAAGGGGGCAGGGAATATAAGATTTTCTTCTTCCAGTTCCTTCTCAAGCATGGGTGTGTAAATGTGTGTTTATTTGCTAAAGTTTAATTGTCTATTGATCAAAAATGCACATCAATGAACGAGATAAAATTAAAATACAAAAATCACAGCTTTTGGACCCTCACCGGACACCGTCACCGGATAATGCTGCGTTCAGGGACAAGCGGTTGCACACACGTCGCTGGGAAGTGTGTTAAACGGGTAAAAATGACCACTTTGCCCACTCCTAAAATATGGGAAATATCAGATTCTGATAACGACGGCGACGAAGGGGCTCAAGGCGATTTAAAAGGTAGCAGTTGTGTAAAGTTCGCTTTAGCTCCGCCGCTATCTGATGGCTGTGAGCGGCCGAGTCCGTCCAAAAAACGCCGCTCCCGGGAGGAGCTGGAGGCGGACAAGGAGAAAGCGAGGGAAAGGAAGGACGCTAGGGAGAAGAAGCGAGCTGCAAAAGTGCTAGAAAGGGAGGAGAAGAGGAAGGAACTGCAGAAGAGGAAAGAAGCCGCAGAACATGTCAATAGTTTGAAGCCAGAAAATTTCATTAAATGTTTCACCGTCTGCATAGATCCAGGTATGATGCATTCAGGTGCTGACAGAAAGTTTGCATTGTTGTTTTAAACAATCTTTCTTTTCAGTTGTTCTGCAGCAAGAAGGCTCTGACATTCTGCTGGGCACCTTGTCGTCAAATGAGTGGAAATACAGAATTGAACAACAGCAACTTCCTAACAGCATCACCTGGACCAGGGATTTACCTCAGGTGAGTTTATCTCATTTGTGCTTACATTGCTTTTATGCTTATGTCACTGCTTCTTATAATTAGACTTCAACGTAAAAAATATAATTTTTAAATCTTCAATACATATTTTTTTCACATACACTACCGGTCAGATGTATTGCAACCGCTCATATACAGCAATACGAGTTTTACTTAGTTAAGTATGGTCTCTTGGCTAGTTATGATTTAAGTTACGAGCAAAAATTTGAGTTACCAGCATTAGTTGGCGTAGCGAATGTCACAGTGAAGCCTGTGAGATCCGACCAAAACATCCGATCTTACTCGCTAGCATTAACTTACAGCTATGTTTTCCAACCATGGGAAGGAAGGAAGTGAGTGTAAAGGACAGTGATGACAAGAAGAAGTGGATAATATTTATTGAATTAAAGAAAGAAATCATCAAAAACATGACCGAGTGTGTTTGGTCGAACGCGTCACCGCTAGTCTGCACCAGACTGAAACATAATGAGTCTAACACCAGCCAAGAATGTTAAAAATAATATTCAAACCACGGACATTTATCCATAAAAATATGGAAAAGCTGCTGATGGTGTGTTTGACTGCAAAGTAGCTGCAAGGAGATCTTATAAAAGTCCACTCTCCAAGGTAAATCTGTACATTATTATTATTAAATTACTTCAAAAACAGTATTGCATTGTTTTCATATTTATTTAAAAGTGTGTTTTTCGTTTTAAAGGGCATGTTACATGTTAAAATTGTGCTGTTTTTCAATTAAATTAATTTAAATTCATTTCAATAAGAGACGTTGATTTGAGATACAAGTGTTTTGAGTTAAGAGCTCCGTCACAGAACCAAACAAACTCGTAAGTTGTTTGGTTCTGTGTAAAGAACCAAATATAACCATCATTTTAATGCTGAATATCCACAGCTGTCAATGTTATTGTTTTGTAAACTCGGCTACTGCGAGGACCGCAAGTATTTGGACAGTGACAGTTTTTTTTTTTTTTATTATTTTGCCTTTTACAGTAAACACCACCACAAAGAATTTGAAATAAATCAGCATGCAAATGAAGTGGACACTTCGGCTTGAATTCAAGAACTGTGAATATAAATAACCATATCTAAACACTGACAAAGCTTAACCTATTGTTACTATAACAATCTACAAGGTTTTTATAGTTGGCTTCTCTTTCTTTCCCTCCATTTATCTGCTTTCTTTTGTATTTCAAGTTATCATTACATATATGTATTGTTGCATTTGAACAATTGTATTGTTGATAATAGAGGTAATTATTGTTTTGGGACAATAAGTCGCAGTTTTTTTCATAGTGTGGCCGGGGGTGCGACTTATACTCAGGAGCGACTTATGTGTGAAATTATTAACACATTGCCGTAAAATATCAAATAATATTATTTAGCTCATTCACGTAAGAGACTAGACGTATAAGATTTCATGGGATTTAGCGATTAGGAGTGACAGATTGTTTGGTAAACGTATAGCATGTTCTATATGTTATAGTTATTTGAATGACTCTTACCATAATATGTTACGTTAACATACCAGTTGGTTATTTATGCCTCATATAACGTACACTTATTCAGCCTGTTGTTCACTATTCTTTATTTATTTTAAATTGCCTTTCAAATGTCTATTCTTGGTGTTGGATTTTATCAAATAAATTTCTCCAAAAAATGCGACTTATACTCCAGTGCGACTTATGTATGTTTTTTTTCCTTCTTTATTATGCATTTTCGGCCGGTGCGATTTATACTCCGGAGCGACTTATACTCCGAAAAAAAACGGTATTTATTATCAAAAGTGCTATTTCTATTGGTATTTGTATTGCTCCATTTGTAGTGTAATAATGTTCATTGTCATTTCTGTATTATTTGTTTCACTAACTGCTTCTTTGCGATCACTTTTACTATCATATTTGCTGATGATGTTGTTATTAGGGCCCGCAATGGCCCATTGCAAAAGGACTCCCACAGGGAGTCCTTATGCAATGGGACATAAGGACCTATTGTTTTTCGTAGGTTTTATTATTCTTTCTTTCTTTCTTTCTTCTTCCGCCGCCTTTTTGAGCACTAATTTGACCCACTTAACATGCTTCAAAACTCACCATATTTGACCCACACATCAGGACCTGCGAAAATTGCCTTTTTTAAAAAAAACGAACCTCAAAAATTAAAATTGCGCTCTAGCGCCCCCTATAAAAACACAAAAAGTAGACTGCCTGTAACTCCCACTAGGAATGTCGGAAAAACATGAAACAAAAACCTTTATGTAGGTCTGACTTAGACCTACATTTTTCAATTGTACATCTTCGGGCTAAAATCAACAGGAAGTTGGCAATTCCCCCTTCAAGACAAAAAAGTACTAAAAACAGTCACTTTTGCCTCTTTGAGCTGTAATTTGACCCCCTTAACATGTTTCAAAACTCACCAAACTGAACACACACATTAGGACTGGCTAAAACTGTGATTTAATGAAAAAACCTAACCCCAAATCTAAAAATTGTGCTCTACAGCAATTTTTTTATAAAACGCACAAAAAACTGCTCCTCGGATGAAAAATCTGACTAAACTGCCTGTAACTCACACTGGAAAGGTCGGAGAGAGATGAAACAAAAACCTCTATGTAGGTCTCACTTAGACCTACATTTCATAAATTAACAACCCCCAGCAAAAATATACAGGAAGTTTGCTATTCCCCCTTCAACACAACATTTTTGTAAAAACCCGTCACCTTTCTTCAAAATCTATCTCCTCTGAGAGCGTTTGTCGTTTCGCCTTCAAACTAACACAGGTGAGAGATAAAACCCTTGTGATTAAAAGCATAGATGGGATTTTTAATACCTGCTCCGGTTTGGATTTTATGACCCTTCAAAGACCCGCTGCGCTGATGCTGCTGCAATGCTGTTTTTTTAAGATGGCTGCTTAAAAGCAGGAAGCACCAACGTGCCCACACAATGCAGACAAGGTAGGTACACTAGACAAAAGTATTGGGACACTTCAGACTAAAAGTAGACAAAAGTATTGGGACACTTAGGACTAGCACCTGCCAAATACGCGGGCCCAAACAACGCTGCTTGCAGCTTTAATTATTGTTGTGTTTGCTGTTGTTGTTGTCTCTCTGTCTTATTCTATCCTGTCTCCACAATTTCCCCCTCTGTCGTCCTTTTTTTGTCTTTCTACCACCTTCTGCTCCGGCCCGGCTGCACCAAATAATAATATAAATCCATTTAATAAAGTCAAATACAAATAAGGCAACAAGAGAAGTATCTCACACTTCTCTTTTGTAAAGTAAAATTGTACAGCAAATATGGGCATCTACATCAACTATATGATTTGCCTGAGTAGCTGGACAGGATAAAAAAAATAAAGAAATAACTAAATACATAAAAATATCAATATCATCATACACAATCTCAACACAGTCATGTTCACATATTTTTTTCATGTCATTTTTTAAATCTATATTTGTCGAATGACTAATGTGCTCTGTGTCAAACTAAGCTATTAGCATAAATATTTAATGTATCTGATCATTCTATGCTTAAAACTTACTCCGTTACTAAAATGGGTCAATGTTGCCACGGCAACCTAGTCCAAATAAAAAAGTGGCCTCACCCGTTTTGAGTTGTTCAATGTGTGCATTATCAGATTTAGAGTGGGTGATGAGGGGAGACAGGAATTTATTTTGAGAGATTTATAACATGCAAATTGCTGAAATGGTCGCTTTTATGAGCAAGCGTGTCCTCCGCAGGGTGAGGAAGGCGGAGAAACAGTGGAGGAGGACCAGGTGGTGCAGGTGTTAGGTGCAACAGAGTTCTTGGACATGCTTATCTCTGTGAAAACTGTAAGTTGCCCTAAAAATGGTATTTTGTTGAATGTCACATTTAATGTTTCAATATTGTGCATGACAGATTATTGACAGTAAAGGGGAGGATTCCACTCTATGTCGGGATGCTGCCAAGGTGCTTTCTGTCTTAGTAACAGATGCTCGGTCCAGTTACAAGTGGGTTTGTCTACCAGTAGAGATGTCACGTGTCTAATTGAATCATTTAATCATCGTTTATTGCATTCAGCAGGAGGCGTGGTTATGAAACAGTACAGTCCAAATATGGCGGGGAGAATGTGAATGTCGAAGAGGTGAGTGTACTGTAGCGCAGTGTTTTTCAACCTTTTTTGAGCCAAGGCACATTTTTTGCGTTGAAAAAATCCGGAGGCACACCACCAGCAGAAATCATTAAAAAACGAAACTCGGTTGACAGTAAAAAGTCGTTGGCGTAATTGTTGGCTATGACTTTAAACCATAACCAAGCATGCATCAATATAGCTCTTGTCTCAAAGTAGGTGTACTGTCACCACCTGTCACATCACGCCATGACTTATTTGGACTTTTTTTTCTGTTTTCCTGTGTGTAGTGTTTTAGTTTTTGTCTTGCGCTCCTATTTTGGTGGCTTTTTCTTTTTTTTTTGGTATTTTCCTGTAGCAGCTTCATGTCTTCCTTTTTAGCAATATTTCCCGCATCTACTTTGATTTAGCAATCAAGAATATTTCAGTTGTTTTTATCCTTCTTTGTGGGGACATTGTTGATTGTCATGTCATGTTCGGATGTACTTTGTGGACGCCGCCTTTGCTCCACAGTAAGTCTTTGCTGTCGTCCAGCATTCTGTTTTTGTTTACGTTGTTGCCAGTTCAGTTTTAGTTTCGTTCTGCATAGCCTTCCCTAAGCTTCAATGCCTTTTCTTAGGGGCACTCACCTTTTGTTTATTTTTGGTTTAAGTATTAGACACCTTTTTCACGCTGCCTACCGCTGTTTCCGACATCTACAAAGCAATTAGCTACCGGCTTCCACCTACTGATATGGAAGAGTATTACACGGTTACTCTGCCGAGCTCTAGACAGCACAGACACTCAACAACAACACATCATTTGCAGACTATAATTACTGGTTTGCAAAAAAATATTTAGATTAGATAATATCTCACGACACTAGTGCGCCGTGGCACAGTGGTTGAAAAACTACTGCTCAATGCTTAAATCCTCTAAAAGTCTTCCTGTGGTCTCTAGCGCAGTGTTTTTCAACCTTTTTTGAGCCAAGGCACATTTTTTGCGTTGAAAAAAATCCGGAGGCACACCACCAGCAGAAATCATTAAAAAACAAAACTCGGTTGACAGTAAAAAGTCGTTGTCGTAATTGTTGGCTATGACTTTAAACCATAACCAAGCATGCATCAATATAGCTCTTGTCTCAAAGTAGGTGTACTGTCACCACCTGTCACATCATGCCATGACTTATTTGGACTTTTTTTTCTGTTTTCCTGTGTGTAGTGTTTTAGTTTTTGTCTTGCGCTCCTATTTTGGTGGCTTTTTCTTTTTTTTTTTGGTATTTTCCTGTAGCAGCTTCATGTCTACCTTTTGAGCAATATTTCCCGCATCTACCGGTACTTTGATTTAGCAATCAAGAATATTTCAGTTGTTTTTATCCTTCTTTGTGGGGACATTGTTGATTGTCATGTCATGTTCGGATGTACTTTGTGGACGCCGTCTTTGCTCCACAGTAAGTCTTTGCTGTCGTCCAGCATTCTGTTTTTGTTTACGTTGTTGCCAGTTCAGTTTTAGTTTCGTTCTGCATAGCCTTCCCTAAGCTTCAATGCCTTTTCTTAGGGGCACTCACCTTTTGTTTATTTTTGGTTTAAGTATTAGACACCTTTTTCACGCTGCCTACCGCTGTTTCCGACATCTACAAAGCAATTAGCTACCGGCTTCCACCTACTGATATGGAAGAGTATTACACGGTTACTCTGCCGAGCTCTAGACAGCACAGACACTCAACAACAACACATCATTTGCAGACTATAATTACTGGTTTGCAAAAAAATATTTAGATTAGATAATATCTCACGACACTAGTGCGCCGTGGCACAGTGGTTGAAAAACTACTGCTCAATGCTTAAATCCTCTAAAAGTCTTCCTGTGGTCTCTAGCGCAGTGTTTTTCAACCTTTTTTGAGCCAAGGCACATTTTTTGCGTTGAAAAAAATCCGGAGGCACACCACCAGCAGAAATTATTAAAAAACGAAACTCGGTTGACAGTAAAAAGTCGTTGTCGTAATTGTTGGCTATGACTTTAAACCATAACCAAGCATGCATCAATATAGCTCTTGTCTCAAAGTAGGTGTACTGTCACCACCTGTCACATCACGCCATGACTTATTTGGACTTTTTTTCTGTTTTCCTGTGTGTAGTGTTTTAGTTTTTGTCTTGCGCTCCTATTTTGGTGGCTTTTTCTTTTTTTTTTTGGTATTTTCCTGTAGCAGCTTCATGTCTTCCTTTTGAGCAATATTTCCCGCATCTACCGGTACTTTGATTTAGCAATCAAGAATATTTCAGTTGTTGTTATCCTTCTTTGTGGGGACATTGTTGATTGTCATGTCATGTTCGGATGTACTTTGTGGACGCCGTCTTTGCTCCACAGTAAGTCTTTGCTGTCGTCCAGCATTCTGTTTTTGTTTACGTTGTTGCCAGTTCAGTTTTAGTTTCGTTCTGCATAGCCTTCCCTAAGCTTCAATGCCTTTTCTTAGGGGCACTCACCTTTTGTTTATTTTTGGTTTAAGTATTAGACACCTTTTTCACGCTGCCTACCGCTGTTTCCGACATCTACAAAGCAATTAGCTACCGGCTTCCACCTACTGATATGGAAGAGTATTACACGGTTACTCTGCCGAGCTCTAGACAGCACAGACACTCAACAACAACACATCATTTGCAGACTATAATTACTGGTTTGCAAAAAAATATTTAGATTAGATAATATCTCACGACACTAGTGCGCCGTGGCACAGTGGTTGAAAAACTACTGCTCAATGCTTAAATCCTCTAAAAGTCTTCCTGTGGTCTCTAGCGCAGTGTTTTTCAACCTTTTTTGAGCCAAGGCACATTTTTTGCGTTGAAAAAATCCGGAGGCACACCACCAGCAGAAATCATTAAAAAACGAAACTCGGTTGACAGTAAAAAGTCGTTGTCGTAATTGTTGGCTATGACTTTAAACCATAACCAAGCATGCATCAATATAGCTCTTGTCTCAAAGTAGGTGTACTGTCACCACCTGTCACATCACGCCATGACTTATTTGGACTTTTTTTTCTGTTTTCCTGTGTGTAGTGTTTTAGTTTTTGTCTTGCGCTCCTATTTTGGTGGCTTTTTCTTTTTTTTTTGGTATTTTCCTGTAGCAGCTTCATGTCTTCCTTTTGAGCAATATTTCCCGCATCTACCGGTACTTTGATTTAGCAATCAAGAATATTTCAGTTGTTTTTATCCTTCTTTGTGGGGACATTGTTGATTGTCATGTCATGTTCGGATGTACTTTGTGGACGCCGTCTTTGCTCCACAGTAAGTCTTTGCTGTCGTCCAGCATTCTGTTTTTGTTTACGTTGTTGCCAGTTCAGTTTTAGTTTCGTTCTGCATAGCCTTCCCTAAGCTTCAATGCCTTTTCTTAGGGGCACTCACCTTTTGTTTATTTTTGGTTTAAGTATTAGACACCTTTTTACCTGCACGCTGCCTACCGCTGTTTCCGACATCTACAAAGCAATTAGCTACCGGCTTCCACCTACTGATATGGAAGAGTATTACACGGTTACTCTGCCGAGCTCTAGACAGCACAGACACTCAACAACAACACATCATTTGCAGACTATAATTACTGTTTAGATTAGATAATATCTCACGACACTAGTGCGCCGTGGCACAGTGGTTGAAAAACTACTGCTCAATGCTTAAATCCTCTAAAAGTCTTCCTGTGGTCTCTAGCGCAGTGTTTTTCAACCTTTTTTGAGCCAAGGCACATTTTTTGCGTTGAAAAAATCCGGAGGCACACCACCAGCAGAAATCATTAAAAAATGAAACTCGGTTGACAGTAAAAAGTCGTTGTCGTAATTGTTGGCTATGACTTTAAACCATAACCAAGCATGCATCAATATAGCTCTTGTCTCAAAGTAGGTGTACTGTCACCACCTGTCACATCACGCCATGACTTATTTGGACTTTTTTTCTGTTTTCCTGTGTGTAGTGTTTTAGTTTTTGTCTTGCGCTCCTATTTTGGTGGCTTTTTCTTTTTTTTTTGCTATTTTCCTGTAGCAGCTTCATGTCTTCCTTTTGAGCAATATTTCCCGCATCTACCGGTACTTTGATTTAGCAATCAAGAATATTTCAGTTGTTTTTATCCTTCTTTGTGGGGACATTGTTGATTGTCATGTCATGTTCGGATGTACTTTGTGGACGCCGTCTTTGCTCCACAGTAAGTCTTTGCTGTCGTCCAGCATTCTGTTTTTTTTGTTTACGTTGTTGCCAGTTCAGTTTTAGTTTCGTTCTGCATAGCCTTCCCTAAGCTTCAATGCCTTTTCTTAGGGGCACTCACCTTTTGTTTATTTTTGGTTTAAGTATTAGACACCTTTTTCACGCTGCCTACCGCTGTTTCCGACATCTACAAAGCAATTAGCTACCGGCTTCCACCTACTGATATGGAAGAGTATTACACGGTTACTCTGCCGAGCTCTAGACAGCACAGACACTCAACAACAACACATCATTTGCAGACTATAATTACTGGTTTGCAAAAAAATATTTAGATTAGATAATATCTCACGACACTAGTGCGCCGTGGCACAGTGGTTGAAAAACTACTGCTCAATGCTTAAATCCTCTAAAAGTCTTCCTGTGGTCTCTAGCGCAGTGTTTTTCAACCTTTTTTGAGCCAAGGCACATTTTTTGCGTTGAAAAAATCCGGAGGCACACCACCAGCAGAAATCATTAAAAAACGAAACTCGGTTGACAGTAAAAAGTCGTTGTCGTAATTGTTGGCTATGACTTTAAACCATAACCAAGCATGCATCAATATAGCTCTTGTCTCAAAGTAGGTGTACTGTCACCACCTGTCACATCACGCCATGACTTATTTGGACTTTTTTTCTGTTTTCCTGTGTGTAGTGTTTTAGTTTTTGTCTTGCGCTCCTATTTTGGTGGCTTTTTCTTTTTTTTTTTGCTATTTTCCTGTAGCAGCTTCATGTCTTCCTTTTGAGCAATATTTCCCGCATCTACCGGTACTTTGATTTAGCAATCAAGAATATTTCAGTTGTTTTTATCCTTCTTTGTGGGGACATTGTTGATTGTCATGTCATGTTCGGATGTACTTTGTGGACGCCGTCTTTGCTCCACAGTAAGTCTTTGCTGTCGTCCAGCATTCTGTTTTTGTTTACGTTGTTGCCAGTTCAGTTTTAGTTTCGTTCTGCATGGCCTTCCCTAAGCTTCAATGCCTTTTCTTAGGGGCACTCACCTTTTGTTTATTTTTGGTTTAAGTATTAGACACCTTTTTCACGCTGCCTACCGCGGTTTCCGACATCTACAAAGCAATTAGCTACCGGCTTCCACCTACTGATATGGAAGAGTATTACACTGTTACTCTGCCGAGCTCTAGACAGCACAGACACTCAACAACAACACATCATTTGCAGACTATAATTACTGGTTTGCAAAAAAATATTTAGATTAGATAATATCTCACGACACTAGTGCGCCGTGGCACAGTGGTTGAAAAACTACTGCTCAATGCTTAAATCCTCTAAAAGTCTTCCTGTGGTCTCTAGCGCAGTGTTTTTCAACCTTTTTTGAGCCAAGGCACATTTTTTGCGTTGAAAAAAATCCGGAGGCACACCACCAGCAGAAATCATTAAAAAACGAAACTCGGTTGACAGTAAAAAAGTCGTTGTCGTAATTGTTGGCTATGACTTTAAACCATAACCAAGCATGCATCAATATAGCTCTTGTCTCAAAGTAGGTGTACTGTCACCACCTGTCACATCACGCCATGACTTATTTGGACTTTTTTTTCTGTTTTCCTGTGTGTAGTGTTTTAGTTTTTGTCTTGCGCTCCTATTTTGATGGCTTTTTCTTTTTTTTTTTGGTATTTTCCTGTAGCAGCTTCATGTCTTCCTTTTGAGCAATATTTCCCGCATCTACTTTGATTTAGCAATCAAGAATATTTCAGTTGTTTTTATCCTTCTTTGTGGGGACATTGTTGATTGTCATGTCATGTTCGGATGTACTTTGTGGACGCCGTCTTTGCTCCACAGTAAGTCTTTGCTGTCGTCCAGCATTCTGTTTTTGTTTACGTTGTTGCCAGTTCAGTTTTAGTTTCGTTCTGCATAGCCTTCCCTAAGCTTCAATGCCTTTTCTTAGGGGCACTCACCTTTTGTTTATTTTTGGTTTAAGTATTAGACACCTTTTTCACGCTGCCTACCGCTGTTTCCGACATCTACAAAGCAATTAGCTACCGGCTTCCACCTACTGATATGGAAGAGTATTACACGGTTACTCTGCCGAGCTCTAGACAGCACAGACACTCAACAACAACACATCATTTGCAGACTATAATTACTGGTTTGCAAAAAAATATTTAGATTAGATAATATCTCACGACACTAGTGCGCCGTGGCACAGTGGTTGAAAAACTACTGCTCAATGCTTAAATCCTCTAAAAGTCTTCCTGTGGTCTCCGTCCAGGTTCTGGTGTACCTGCAGTTGTACAAGAACGTGTCCGTGGTCTTCCTAGACGGCTGGCAGGAAGTCACCGATCACATCTGTGCTGTCACCAAGTCCTTGTCCAAGCGGCCGTCAAAGTACGCGTCTACCGCGGTTGGAAGCGGCACGTTTCGCTGCGTGATAGAATAGAAAGTACTTTATTGATCCCTGGGGGGAAATTCAGCACCGCAGTTCGCTCACAATAGACAATAAATACTATACAGCATTATTCACATAATATAAATATATTATGTCACCTTTTCCCGTCTCGCCAGGTTGCTCTCGGAGAAAGTGGAGCTGCCCTTCTGTGTGGACGGCTCCTGGGGCAGCGGGGCCCGCGTGGAGAAGGACGGCTCCGGGTTGAAACACGTGTGGAGCAAACAGATCCAACAGCTGAACAGAGTGAGTCCGGCTGTGGCGTCTTGTGTGAGCGCCGCCTACCCGTCGCCTCAACTGCTGCTGCAGGTACGTCCGCACCCCGCCGAGTCTTTGAAGCTGTTTTATATACTTTTATCTCTTAAAAAAACTATATGAGCCTAATAAACATATCATACATTCTTGTGAGAATTAAATAGAGTGGTATTACTTTATGGACACCAATATAAGACAACCCCCTTTTTTTTCTTCAATTGTTTTAAAAATAAATGTTTTCCAAAGTATAACTAAACATTTTTACATAAAGAGAAGTGTATAACTGTATGAATATAGGACGACAACTTTTTGATCTTGATCTGTTTTTGGGAAATTATCTTTAAAAGACTAAATCAACAGTATCACACAGAGTGGTATTATATAGATCCGAATATAAGACAATCACCTATTTTTGTTGAATTGTTTTAAAAATAAATGTTTTCCAAAGTATAAATAAACAGTATCACATAGAGAAGTATAACTATTGACCAGACTGTGAGACCACACTAAATATAGGACGACAACTTTTTCATGACCCGCTTTTGCAAATGGGTATCAACTTTTAAGACAAAATCAACAGTCTTCCAAAGAAAGGGATGCATTACCGTGCTGCCCCGAATATAAGACAATGTTGAGTGTAAGACAACTGTTTTTCATGACTGGTTTTTGAGGAATTATCTCTTAAAAATAAAATCGACAGTATTACACAGAGATAGGTATTATCGTATCAGTCCGAATATAAGACAACCACTTATTTTCTTGATCTGTTTTTGGGAAATTATCTTTAAAAGACAAACCAGCAGTATTATATCGATCCGAATATTAGACAACCCCCCCCCTTTTTTTATTGTTTTAAAAATAAATGTTTTCCAAAGTATAAATAAACAGTATCACATAAAGAGAAGTATAACTGTATTGACCAGACTGTAAGACCACACTGAATATAGGACGACAACTTTTTCATGACCTGCTTTTGCAAATATGTATACAATTTTAAGACAAAATCTTCCAAAGAAAGAGATGTATTACCGTATTGCCCTGAATATAAGACAGTGTTGAGTGCAAGACAACACCTGTTTTTCGGGAAATTATCTCTTAAAAATGAAATCGACAGTATTACACAGAGAAAGGTATTATCATATCATTCCGAATATAAGACAACCACTTTTTTCCCTTGATCTGTTTTTGGGAAATTATCTTTAAAAGACAAAATCAGCAGTATCACAGAGCGGTATTATATCAATCCGAATATAAGACAATCCCCTTTTTTTCTTGAATTGTTTTAAAAATAAATGATTTCCAAAGTATAAATAAACAGTATCACATAAAGAGAAGTATAACTGTATTGACCAGACTGTGAGACCACACTGAATATAGGACGACAACTTTTTCATGACTCACTTTGGCAAATATTTATAACATTTTAAGACACAATCAACAGTATTCCAAAGAAAGGGATGTATTACCGTACTGCCCCGAATATAAGACCGTGTTGAGTGTAAGACAACTCCTGTTTTTCGGGAAATTATCTGTTAAAAATAAAATCGACAGTATTACACAGAAAGGTATTATCATATCAATCCGAATATAAGACAACCACTTTTTTTCTTGATCTGTTTTTGGGAAATTATCTTTAAAAGACTAAATCAACAGTATCACACAGAGAGCGGTATTATATAGATCCGAATATAAGACAATCACCTAGTTTTGTTGAATTGTTTAAAAAAATAAATGTTTTCCAAAGTATAAATAAACAGTATCACATAAAGAGAAGTATAACTGTATTGACCAGACTGTGAGACCACACTAAATATAGGACAACAACTTTTTCATGACTCACTTTTGCAAATATATATATAATTTTAAGACAAAATGAACAGTATTCCAAAGAAAGGGATGTATTACCGTACTGCCCCGAATATAAGACAGTGTTGAGTGTAAGACAACTCTTGTTTTTCGGGAAATCATCTCTTAAAAATAAAATCGACAGTATTACTCAGAGAAAGGTATTATATCAATTTGAATATAAGACAACCACTTTTTTTCTTGATCTGTTTTTTGGAAATTATCTTTAAAAGACTAAATCAGCAGTATCACACAGAGCGGTATTATATCGATCCGAATATAAGACAATCCCCTTTTTTTTCTTGAATTGTTTTAAAAATAAATATTTTCCCAAAGTATAAACAAACAGTATCACATAAAGAGAAGTGTAGCTGTATTGACCGACTGTAAGACCACACTGAATATAGGACGACAACTTTTTCATGACTCACTTTTGCAAATATGTTTAAGATTTTAAGACACAATCAACAGTATTCCAAAGAAAGGGATATATTACCGTACTGCCCCGAATATAACGCAATGTTGAGTGTAAGACAACTCCTGTTTTTCATGACTGGTTTTTGGGAAATTATCTCTTAAAAATGAAGTCGACCGTATGACACACAGAGCGGTATTATCATATTGATCCGAATATAAGACAACCGCTATTTTTCATTACATGGTTTTTTAAATATGTGTTTTTAGGACAAAATCAACGGTATTACACAGAGGGTAGTATTACCGCACTGAGCCAAATATAAGACAACCCCTATATTTTAAGATAAAATAAACAGTATTGCACAGAGGTATTTTATCAATCCAAATGTAAGACAACTACTCTTTTTTTTTAATGACCTGTTTTTATAAAATTGTCCTTCAAATACAAACCCAACAGTATTACACACAGGATAATGTATCAATACGAATATAAGACAGCCACTATTTTCCGGACAACATCAAGAGAAGGAAGTATTACCGTACTCACCCAAATATAAGACAACGTGGATTGTAAGACAACACCTATTTTATAAGACAAAATCAGCAGTATTTTTTTCTTTTAAATAGACAACAGTGTTACACAGAGATGACTTGTCGTATTGAACTAAATATAAGACGACCTCTCCTTTGCACGACCAGTTTTTTTTCCCAGAAAACATTTTTTTAAGTTCAAATAATAGTATTACGCAAGGAGAGGGATTACCGATTACCCTCTTTTTCAAGACCTGTTTCTGCAAAAATATTTGTCATTGATAAAATCAACAGTATAGCATCACGCTATTGATTTGAATATAAGACAACTCGTTTTTGGAACATTATATATTATGCATTTTAAGTAATACCAGTGTTACACTAAGTATTACCGTATTGACGACCGGAATATAAGACGCTGAATAAGACGACACTTTTCCACAACCTGTTTTTTGTTTTGTTTTTTTAACAGTCAACAGTAGTACACAAAGAATATTACAGTTTTAAACCAAATATAAGACAGCATCTCCTTTCTAAAACCTGTATTTGGAAAAAAAAATTGGAAGTAAAAATAGTATTACACAAAGAAAAGGATTACCGTGTTAAATATATTTTTTAAAGTAGTAATACTGTTATACTGTATTGTCGACCGGAATATAAGACAACTCTCCATGTTTTTTTATAAGCAACATTACACGGGGAGATGTATTACTGTACTGACCCAAATATAAGACAATGCTGACTGATGATAGAAATAAGCCCTATTTTTCATTCCTTTTTGTGTAAAAAAATATTGAAGTAAAAAGAAAGTATCATATCTGTAATGATTCGAATATAAGACGACCTCAAATGTTTTTTGTTAAAAAAAAAATCTCATTGTGCAGATGTCCTGAGTAAAATATTCAAAGCCACGACACAAACATGAATTGTTTAGTGACTTCCTGCGTTGTGTTGCAGGCGTACACAGCCTCAAGCTCGGAGGAGGACAAAAAGAAGCTGCTGGCCGATCTGGTAATAAAGGGCGAAGGAAAAGACCGGCGGATCGGACCGGAGATATCTGCCAGACTTTATCGCTGCTTCACTACTCAGAACCCTGAGCTGGTCCTGGACTAACTGGAAACTCTGCTCTTATGGCTGCTGAACGTCAAAAGTGGATTATTTGGCGCTAATGTAAATGTACACACAGATCATGTGACCAGGAAGTCTAATAATCATGAATAAATTAATAATACATGTGGAGCAGAGCTTGTCTTTAGAGGCCTACTGAAATGCGATTTTCTTATTTAAACGGGGATAGCAGGTCCGTTCTATGTGTCATACTTGATCATTTCGCGATATTGCCATATTTTTGCTGAAAGGATTTAGTAGAGAACATAGACTATAAAGTTCGCAACTTTTGGTCGCTGATAAAAAAGCCTTGCCTGTACCGGAAGTAGCAGACGAGTAGCGTGACGTCACAGGTTGTGGAGCTCCTCACATCTGCACATTGTTTACAATCATGGCCACCAGCAGCGAGAGCGATTCGGACCAAAAAAGCGACGATTTCCCCATTAATTTGAGCGAGGATGAAATATTCGTGGATGAGGAAAGTGAGAGTGAAGGACTAGAGGGCAGTGGGAGCGATTCAGATAGGGAAGATGCTGTGAGAGGGGGGTGGGACCTGATATTCAGCTGGGTAAATAAACACAAGACATATACAGGTAAAAGCCAGTAAATTAGAATATTTTGAAAAACTTGATTTATTTCAGTAATTGCATTCAAAAGGTGTAACTTGTACATTATATTTATTCATTGCACACAGACTGATGCATTCAAATGTTTATTTCATTTAATTTTGATGATTTGAAGTGGCAACAAATGAAAATCCAAAATTCCGTGTGTCACAAAATTAGAATATTACTTAAGGCTAATACAAAAAAGGGATTTTTAGAAATGTTGGCCAACTGAAAAGTATGAAAATGAAAAATATGAGCATGTACAATACTCAATACTTGGTTGGAGCTCCTTTTGCCTCAATTACTGCGTTAATGCGGCGTGGCATGGAGTCGATGAGTTTCTGGCACTGCTCAGGTGTTATGAGAGCCCAGGTTGCTCTGATAGTGGCCTTCAACTCTTCTGCGTTTTTGGGTCTGGCATTCTGCATCTTCCTTTTCACAATACCCCACAGATTTTCTATGGGGCTAAGGTCAGGGGAGTTGGCGGGCCAATTTAGAACAGAAATACCATGGTCCGTAAACCAGGCACGGGTAGATTTTGCGCTGTGTGCAGGCGCCAAGTCCTGTTGGAACTTGAAATCTCCATCTCCATAGAGCAGGTCAGCAGCAGGAAGCATGAAGTGCTCTAAAACTTGCTGGTAGACGGCTGCGTTGACCCTGGATCTCAGGAAACAGAGTGGACCGACACCAGCAGATGACATGGCACCCCAAACCATCACCCAACCATGCAAATTTTGCATTTCCTTTGGAAATCGAGGTCCCAGAGTCTGGAGGAAGACAGGAGAGGCACAGGATCCACGTTGCCTGAAGTCTAGTGTAAAGTTTCCACCATCAGTGATGGTTTGGGGTGCCATGTCAACTGCTGGTGTCGGTCCACTCTGTTTCCTGAGATCCAGGGTCAACGCAGCCGTCTACCAGCAAGTTTTAGAGCACTTCATGCTTCCTGCTGCTGACCTGCTCTATGGAGATGGAGATTTCAAGTTCCAACAGGACTTGGCGGCTGCACACAGCGCAAAATCTACCCGTGCCTGGTTTACGGACCATGGTATTTCTGTTCTAAATTGGCCCGCCAACTCCCCTGACCTTAGCCCCATAGAAAATCTGTGGGGTATTGTGAAAAGGAAGATGCAGAATGCCAGACCCAAAAACGCAGAAGAGTTGAAGGCCACTATCAGAGCAACCTGGGCTCTCATAACACCTGAGCAGTGCCAGAAACTCATCGACTCCATGCCACGCCGCATTAACGCAGTAATTGAGGCAAAAGGAGCTCCAACCAAGTATTGAGTATTGTACATGCTCATATTTTTCATTTTCATACTTTTCAGTTGGCCAACATTTCTAAAAATCCCTTTTTTGTATTAGCCTTAAGTAATATTCTAATTTTGTGACACACGGAATTTTGGATTTTCATTTGTTGCCACTTCAAATCATCAAAATTAAATGAAATAAACATTTGAATGCATCAGTCTGTGTGCAATGAATAAATATAATGTACAAGTTACACCTTTTGAATGCAATTACTGAAATAAATCAAGTTTTTCAAAATATTCTAATTTACTGGCTTTTACCTGTATATACTCTATTAGCCACAACACAACCAGGCTTATATTTAATATGACACAAATTAATCCCGCATAACAAACACCTCCCCCCTCCCGTCCATATAACCCGCCAATACAACTCAAACACCTGCACAACACACTCAATCCCACAGCCCAAAGTACCGTTCACCTCCCCAAAGTTCATACAGCACATATATTTCCCCAAAGTTATGTACGTGCAAGCGATCAAATGTTTGGAAGCCGCAGCTGCATGCGTACTCACGGTACCGCGTCTGCGCATCCAACTCAAAGTCCTCCTGGTAAGAGTCTCTGTTGTCCCAGTTCTCCACAGGCCAATGGTAAAGCTTGACTGTCATCTTCCGGGAATGTAAACAATGAAACACCGGCTGTGTTATCCGGCACAACAGTCAAGGGGTGCATTCTACGGCGGGGGTGCGTTATCCGGCACAACACCTGCCGCAATACACCGCTTCACACCTACAGCTTTCTTCTTTGCTGTCTCCATTGTTCATTGAACAAATTGCAAAAGATTCACCAACACAGATGTCCAGAATACTGTGGAATTTTGCGATGAAAACAGACAACTTAATAGCTGGCCACCATGCTGTCCCAAAATGTCCTCCACAATTCGTGACGTCACGCGCTGACGTCATCACACCGAGACGTTTTCAGCAAGATATTTAAAATTGCATTTTAGCAAGCTAGCCGTATTGGCATGTATTGCAATGTTAAGATTTCATCATTGATATATAAACTATCAGACTGCGTGGTCGGTTGTAGTGGGTTTCAGTAGGCCTTTAGGCTTTTATTTTCTTGGATTGCCTGAGTAAGAAAGTTGATAACAAACTTGTCAGATACAAAAAGTATAGTATCAAAAAGCTTTTGATTTTCTTAGTTTTTGGTATAAACTGTCAAGTACGCCTTATACTGTACAATTATTACAAAACATGAAGATGTGGCCTAGCTATAACCGTATTGACCCGGATATAAGACGGTCTATTCCCTTAGAAAAAAATATTTTTTTTAAAACCGCAAACCCACCGGCAGCCACGACGTATCTCCAAGAAAGTGAGCTTTTCTTCCTGTCACATTTTTTTTTTCTTAAAAATATTTTTTGGGTCGTCTTATATTCGGGTCAAACTGGTAGCTAGTATTTGACATTGCAAGTTCAGATGTGCCATAAACATAAGATTGACCGTCTTAGTTCCAACAGAGTTTAAAAGGTGCAGTTCATGTAGGTCGTGAGTTCAAACCCCGGGCCGAGTCATACCAAAGACTATAAAAATGGGACCCATTACCTCCCTGCTTGGCACTCAGCATCAAGGGTTGGAATTGGGGGTTAAATCACCAAAATGATTCCCGGGCGCGGCCACCGCTGCTGCTGCTCACTGCTCCCCTCACCTCCCAGCGGGTGAACAAGGGTGATGGGTCAAATGCAGAGGATAATTTCACCACACCTAGTGTGTGTGAGACAATCATTGGTACTTTAACTTTATGTCCATCGGCATCGTTTGCTCTGGTAATCTTCTGGCTCAGAGCCGCAGCTGTCGTAGCCGCAGCTAGGGGGCGTCGGGGGGCAGCGGCAAGTACAAGAGGACGTAGAACAGGGACACGGCTGAAGGGCGACGTCAGGGAGCGGACTGGGGGGGCGTGTGTCGTCGCTGTGTCGCTCAGAAGCTTCCATGCTGCTGCTGCTGCTGGCGCTTGCGACGGTGTTGGAGATGGCGAAGACCCAGCCGAGCTGCGAGCGCAGGAGGGTGCACAGCCCCGGCGGTAACTCCAGAGCAGCTGCTATGTCAGGGCAGGCGGGGAACATTTGGCGAAGCCGCGTGCAGCAGAGGTACTGCAAGGAGGTGGGCGTGTAACAGGCGCGGATCACCTTCATGCTGCTCTTGGCTGCCGTGGAGCACACCATGGGGTACAACTTCTTGTTCTGCAGCCTGGTGGCAGCCACACCTGTGCACACGTGCCAGCCAACAATGTTCAATTATCTAAATGCAGTACATTTATCAAGGAAAGTATGAAAAAAGCTGCTGATGTCGTGTTTGACAGAAAAGCAGCTGAAAAGAGATTCCTTAGAAGTCTTCTCTTCAAGGTGAATGCTGTACAATATTAAAATTACTTGATCAAACTACTGTAGTTATTAGTAGCACATTCTATTGTATTGTTTGCATACAATATTTATTTTGTTTTTTTCTTTTTAAAGGGTATGTTAATACCAAAATGGTGGCGTTTTGGGGGCCCGACACCAATTACATGGATTTCCATTGATTTGACATACAAGTGTTTTAAGTTAAGTCCCATAACCAATTAAGCTTGTAAGTTGAGGTACTACTGTAATACTTCTACATCCATGGTGGCCATTGCAAAAGTACACCGCACATACAGGTAAAAGCCAGTAAATTAGAATATTTTGAAAAACTTGATTTATTTCAGTAATTGCATTCAAAAGGTGTAACTTGTACATTATATTTATTCATTGCACACAGACTGATGCATTCAAATGTTTATTTCATTTAATTTTGATGATTTGAAGTGGCAACAAATGAAAATCCAAAATTCCGTGTGTCACAAAATTAGAATATTACTTAAGGCTAATACAAAAAAGGGATTTTTAGAAATGTTGGCCAACTGAAAAGTATGAAAATGAAAAATATGAGCATGTACAATACTCAATACTTGGTTGGAGCTCCTTTTGCCTCAATTGCTGCGTTAATGCGGCGTGGCATGGAGTCGATGAGTTTCTGGCACTGCTCAGGTGTTATGAGAGCCCAGGTTGCTCTGATAGTGGCCTTCAACTCTTCTGCGTTTTTGGGTCTGGCATTCTGCATCTTCCTTTTCACAATACCCTACAGATTTTCTATGGGGCTAAGGTCAGGGGAGTTGGCGGGCCAATTTAGAACAGAAATACCATGGTCCGTAAACCAGGCACGGGTAGATTTTGCGCTGTGTGCAGGCGCCAAGTCCTGTTGGAACTTGAAATCTCCATCTCCATAGAGCAGGTCAGCAGCAGGAAGCATGAAGTGCTCTAAAACTTGCTGGTAGACGGCTGCGTTGACCCTGGATCTCAGGAAACAGAGTGGACCGACACCAGCAGATGACATGGCAACCCAAACCATCACCCAACCATGCAAATTTTGCATTTCCTTTGGAAATCGAGGTCCCAGAGTCTAGAGGAAGACAGGAGAGGCACAGGATCCACGTTGCCTGAAGTCTAGTGTAAAGTTTCCACCATCAGTGATGGTTTGGGGTGCCATGTCATCTGCTGGTGTCGGTCCACTCTGTTTCCTGAGATCCAGGGTCAACGCAGCCGTCTACCAGCAAGTTTTAGAGCACTTCATGCTTCCTGCTGCTGACCTGCTCTATGGAGATGGAGATTTCAAGTTCCAACAGGACTTGGCGCCTGCACACAGCGCAAAATCTACCCGTGCCTGGTTTACGGACCATAGTATTTCTGTTCTAAATTGGCCCGCCAACTCCCCTGACCTTAGCCCCATAGAAAATCTGTGGGGTATTGTGAAAAGGAAGATGCAGAATGCCAGACCCAAAAACGCAGAAGAGTTGAAGGCCACTATCAGAGCAACCTGGGCTCTCATAACACCTGAGCAGTGCCAGAAACTCATCGACTCCATGCCACGCCGCATTAACGCAGTAATTGAGGCAAAAGGAGCTCCAACCAAGTATTGAGTATTGTACATGCTCATATTTTTCATTTTCATACTTTTCAGTTGGCCAACATTTCTAAAAATCCCTTTTTTGTATTAGCCTTAAGTAATATTCTAATTTTGTGACACACGGAATTTTGGATTTTCATTTGTTGCCACTTCAAATCATCAAAGTTAAATGAAATAAACATTTGAATGCATCAGTCTGTGTGCAATGAATAAATATAATGTACAAGTTACACCTTTTGAATGCAATTACTGAAATAAATCAAGTTTTTCAAAATATTCTAATTTACTGGCTTTTACCTGTACTGCTCTAATGTAACAATATTTGTTATCCTTGTACAGAACCTGCATCACAATCCCCACTTCACGTTTCAAGTTTTGATTCTTTACTTTAACACGTTTAAAAAAAAAAAAAAAAGTCATTACACGTCCTCTGTTTTTATAAGTGAACAATCTGCATATATTTATATATACAAACCCCGTTTCCATATGAGTTGGGAAATTGTGTTAGATGTAAATATAAACAGAATACAATGATTTGCAAATCATTTTCAACCCATATTCAGTTGAATATGCAACAAAGACAACATATTTGATGTTCAAACTGATAAACATTTTTTTTTTTTTTTGCAAATAATCATTAACTTTAGAATTTGATGCCAGCAACACGTGACAAAGAAGTTGGGAAAGGCGGAAATAAATACTGATAAAGTTGAGGAATGCTCATCAAACACTTATTTGGAACATCCCACAGGTGAACAGGCAAATTGGGAACAGGTGGGTGCCATGATTGGGTGTAAAAGTAGATTCCATGAAATGCTCAGTCATTCACAAACAAGGATGGGGCGAGGGTCACCACTTTGTCAACAAATGCGTGAGCAAATTGTTGAACAGTTTAAGAAAAACCTTTCTCAACCAGCCATTGCAAGGAATTTAGGGATTTCACCATCTACGGTCCGTAATATCATCAAAGGATTCAGAGAATCTGGAGAAATCACTGCACGTAAGCAGCTAAGCCCGTGACCTTCGATCCCTCAGGCTGTACTGCATCAACAAGCGACATCAGTGTATAAAAGGATATCTCCACATGGGCTCAGGAACACTTCAGAAACCCACTGTCAGTAACTACAGTTGGTCGCTACATCTGTAAGTGCAAGTTAAAACTCTCCTATGCAAGGCGAAAACCGTTTATCAACAACACCCAGAAGCGCCGTCGGCTTCGCTGGGCCTGAGCGCATCCAAGATGAACTGATACAAAGTGGAAAAGGGTTCTGTGGTCTGACGAGTCCACATTTCAAATTGTTTTTGGAAACTGTGGACGTCGTGTCCTCCGGACCAAAGAGGAAAAGAACCATCCGGATTGTTATAGGCGCAAAATTGAAAAGCTAGCATCTGTGATGGCATGGGGGTGTATTAGTGCCCAAGACATGGGTAACTTACACATCTGTGAAGGCGCCATTAATGCTGAAAGGTACATACAGGTTTTGGAGCAACATATGTTGCCATCCAAGCAACGTTACTATGGACGCCCCTGCTTATTTCAACAAGAGAATGCCAAGCCACGTGTTACATCAACGTGGCTTCATAGTAAAAGAGTGCGGGTACTAGACTGGCTTGCCTCTAGTCCAGACCTGTCTCCCATTGAAAATGTGTGGCGCATTATGAAGCCTAAAATACCACAACTGTTGAACAACTTAAGCTGTACATCAAGCAAGAATGGGAAAGAATTCCACCTGAGAAGCTTCAAAAATGTGTCTCCTCAGTTCCCCAAACGTTTACTGAGTGTTGTTAAAAGGAAAGGTCATGTAACTACTTTGGCACGTGTTGCAGCCATGAAATTCTAAGTTTATGAGTTTGAACATCAAATATGTTGTCTTTGTAGTGCATTCAATTGAATATGGGTTGAAAAGGATTTGCAAATCATTGTATTCGTTTATATTTACATCTAACACAATTTCCCAACTCGTATGGAAACAGGGTTTGTATATAAATGTATCTTCTTCAAGCATAAAATGGCTAGATTACCTTAAATGTAAGATACTGTATTGCACAGCAGGTCATTAAAGAAGTTGCTATATTTTCACAGGTTAGTGTTCTAGTGTGTGTGACGAAGTGAAGTGAAGTGAATATTTATATAGCGCTTTTCTCTAGTGACTCAAAGCAATTTACATAGTGAAACCCAATATCTAAGTTACATTTAAACCAGTGTGGGTGGCACTGGGAGCAGGTGGGTAAAGTATCTTGCCCAAGGACACAACGGCAGTGACTAGGATGGCCGAAGCGGGGATCGAACCTGGAACCCTCAAGTTGCTGACACGGCCACTCTACCAACCGAACTATGGCGCCCCGCCACGTTATTGTACAGTATGTCTTAAATCAGGGCGGTGTAGCTCAGTTGGTAGAGTGGCCGTGCCAGCAACTTGAGGGTTCCAGGTTCGATCCCCGCTCCCGCCATCCTAGTCACTGCTGTTGTGTCCTCGGGCAAGACACTTTACCCACCTGCTCACAGTGCCACCCACACTGGTTTAAATGTCACTTAGATATTGGGTTTCACTATGTAAAGCGCTTTGAGTCACTAGAGAAAAGCGCTATATAAATATGATTCACTTCACTTCACAAAATGTATTACAGTACGGTATTGGTCTTATTTTCTAGTATGTCTACTATACAGTAGGCCTTCTCAACACAGTTTTCATCACCAGGGTCGAGACCAGTGATTCTCAAACTGGCACGTGGGCTCCATCTAGTGGTATGCTGAAGATTTGACTCATTTAAGTACAGTGTTATCCATCCATCCATCCATTAAAATATTAAAACGCAGTGTTACTGTTCGAATTGTGTGTAATGTTGCAGTGGCCAAAATCTAAAATATATTAGTTAAATAAAACCTCTGCCTTGTTTTTAATAAATACTTAGGCCCACTACTCTACTGTATTTTAAAGGTGATACTTGGGGGGCCAAATGTTTTCTCAGGCGATACTTGGTCAAAAAAGTTTGACAACCACTGTGTTAGACGTTAAATAACACCCTTTAGTCACAATTTTACACTATTTTCATCCAATATTATAATGCTGTCTGAGGCTGAGCCAATCAGTGGCCACAATACTGAACAGTGCATCTTTATTGGTTTGGGTTCCCCTAGTGGCCAATACAGTACTACTGTAGTGTTGATATTTTTAATTTATTGAACCATTTTGTGCATGAAAATGCTTAATTCAGTCCAAAAATGTTTTTTTTTTATTTTTTTAAATACTGGATGTTATGAAGCCGCAATATTTAAAGCCAGATGTGGAGAGGGATGAGTGTAAAGGTGCCAATAATATAATAATGTATCTACGACGGATACTGCAATACAAAATAGTCTCTCTCTTTTTGATGAAATAACATTAGAGGAACTATTACAGCGTGTAAGTGGGATAAAACAAACAACATGTTAACTTGACCCACTTCCTGGGAAACTTATCAAGGAGCTTTTTGTATTATTAGGTCCATCAGTGCTAAATATTATAAACTTATCACTTTCCTCTGGCACTGTTCCCCTAGCATTTAAGAAAGCGGTTATTCATCCTCTGCTCAAAAGACCTAACCTTGATCCTGACCTCATGGTAAACTACCGACCGGTGTCCCACCTTCCCTTTATTTCGAAAATCCTCGAAAAAAATTGTCGCACAGCAGCTAAATGAACACTTAGTGTCTAACAATCTCTGTGAACCTTTTCAATCCGGTTTCAGGGCAAATCACTCTACGGAGACAGCCCTCGCAAAAATGACTAATGATCTACTGCTAACGATGGATTCTGATGTGTCATCTATGTTGCTGCTTCTTGATCTTAGCGCTGCTTTCGATACCGTCGATCATAATATTTTATTAGAGCGTATCAAAACACGTATTGGTATGTCAGACTTAGCTTTGTCGTGGTTTAACTCTTATCTTACTGACAGGATGCAATGCGTCTCCCATAATAATGTGACCTCAGACTATGTTAAGGTAACGTGCGGAGTTCCTCAGGGTTCGGTTCTTGGCCCTGCACTCTGTAGTATTTACATGCTGCCGCTAGGCGACATCATACGCAAATACGGTGTTAGCTTTCATTGCTATGCTGATGACACCCAACTCTACATGCCCCTAAAGCTGACCAACACGCCGGATTGTAGTCAGCTGGAGGCGTGTCTTAATGAAATTAAACAATGGATGTCCGCTAACTTCTTGCAACTCAACGCCAAGAAAACGGAAATGCTGATTATCGGTCCTGCTAAACACCGACATTTATTTAATAATACCACCTTAACATTTGACAACCAAACAATTACACAAGGCGAATCAGTAAAGAATCTGGGTATTATCTTCCACCCAACTCTCTCCTTTGAGTCACACATTAAGAGTGTTACTAAAACGGCCTTCTTTCATCTCCGTAATATCGCTAAAATTCGTTCTATTTTATCCACTAGCGACGCTGAGATCATTATTCATGCGTTCGTTACGTCTCGTCTCGATTACTGTAACGTATTATTTTCGGGGCTCCCTATGTCTAGCATTAAAAAATTACAGTTGGTACAAAATGCGGCTGCTAGACTTTTGACAAGAACAAGAAAGTTTGATCATATTACGCCTATACTGGCTCACCTGCACTGGCTTCCTGTGCACTTAAGATGTGACTTTAAGGTTTTACTACTTACGTATAAAATACTACACGGTCTAGCTCCGTCCTATCTTGTCGATTGCATTGTACCATATGTCCCGGCAAGAAATCTGCGTTCAAAGAACTCCGGCTTATTAGTGATTCCCAGAGCCCAAAAAAAGTCTGCGGGCTATAGAGCGTTTTCTATTCGGGCTCCAGTACTATGGAATGCCCTCCCGGTAACAATTAGAGATGCTACCTCAGTAGAAGCATTTAAGTCCCATCTTAAAACTCATTTGTATACTCTAGCCTTTAAATAGCCCCCCTGTTAGACTAGTTGATCTGCCGTTTCTTTTCTTTTCTCCTCTGCTCCCCTTTTCCTTGAGGGGGGGGCACAGGTCCGGTGGCCATGGATGAAGTGCTGGCTGTCCAGAGTCGGGACCCGGGGTGGACCGCTCGCCTGTGCATCGGCAGGGAACATCTCTGCGCTGCTGACCCGTCTCCGCTCGGGATGGTGTCCTGCTGGCCCCACTATGGACTGGACTCTTACTATTATGTTGGATCCACTATGGACTGGACTCTCACAATATTATGTCAGACCCACTCGACATCCATTGCTTTCGGTCTCCCCTAGAGGGGGGGGGGGGTTACCCACATATGTGGTCCTCTCCAAGGTTTCTCATAGTCATTCACATCGACGTCCCACTGGGGTGAGTTTTTCCTTGCCCTTATGTGGGCTTTGTACCGAGGATGTCGTTGTGGCTTGTGCAGCCCTTTGAGACACTTGTGATTTAGGGCTATATAAATAAAGATTGATTGATTGATTGATTGAATAAGGGGGATAATTGCTGTCTCGAGGGCTCTAATCGTGTTAAAAACATATTTAGAATTTCACCTGCAAGTTTGTGTTTCCTCTAACAATGACAATTTTTCATTTATCGATAAGAATCATATTTCACAGAAATTCACTTTTACACACGCACACACCTCATTGCAATGTGTTTTCTTTATTTACATTGTAGATTGTCACTGAAGGCATCAAAACAATGACACCTGTGAAGTGAAAATCCTTTCAGGTGACTACCTCTTGAAGCTCATCAAGAGAATGCCAAGAGTGTGCAAAGCAGTAATCGGAGCACAGGGTGGCTATTTTGAAGAAACTAGAATACAAAACATGTTTTTAGTTATTTCACCTTTTTTTTGTTAAGTCCATAACTCCACATGTGTTCATTCATAGTTGTGATGCCTTCAGTGACAATCTACAATGTAAATAGTCATGAAAATAAAGAAAACACATTGAAGGTGTGTGCAAACTTTTGGCCTGTACTGTATATATAAAATGTAACACTTTTTGGACCATTGCTGCTGTAACAGTAATTCCTGAAATAAGGGTCAATAAAGTGTAATTTTATAAAGTCCCCTGGAAGACCACTCACCTATGCATCGCCGATTTTTGTAGAAGGTCAAAGTACCGTGCCAGGTGTCCAGGTGCATTCCAATGATGGAGCCTTGGCCGAACTGCGAGGAGAACTTGGTTTTGTTTCCTTTGTGCTGGAAGAGACCTTTGAAGAAGACAGAATCTTGAAGAACGATGCAAACGTCTACGCGAGCATGCCAGCACTTTACGGTACAAAACCAGTCAAGTTGGCACATTGTGTAATTCGTAAATAAAAATGTAATACAATGATTTGCAAATCCTTTTCAACGTATATTCAATTGAACAGACTGCAAAGACAATATATTTAATGTTTGAACTGAGAAACGTAATTTTAAAATATAATAAAATAAAACAAATCGTTAACTTAGAATTTAATGGCAACAACACTTTGCAAAAAAGTTGGCACAGGGGCATTTTTACCACTGTGTTACATGGCCTTTCCTTTGAACAACACTCAGTAAACATTTGGGAACTGAGGAGACCAATTTATGAAGCTTTTCAGGTGGAATTATTTCCCAATCTTGCTTGATGTACCGCTTAAGTTGTTCAACAGTTGTGGTATTTTAGGCTTCATAATGCGCCACACATTTTCAATGGGAGACAGGTCTGGACTACAGGCAGGCCAGTTTAGAACCCGCACTCTTTTACTATGAAGCCAGGCTGTTGTAACACGAGCAAGAATGTGGCTTGGCATTGTCTTAATAAATAAGCAGGGGCGTCCATGATAACGTTGCTCCAAAACCTGTATGTACCTTTCAGCATTAATGGTGCCTTCACAGATGTGTAAGTTACCCACGTCTTGGGCACTAATACACCCCCATACCATCACAGATGCTGGCTTTTGAACTTTGCGTCTACAACAATCCGGATGGTTCTTTTCCTCTTTGGTCCGGAGGACACGACGTCCACAGTTTCCAAAAACCATTTGAAATGTGGACTCATCAGACCACAGAACTCTTTTCCACTTTGCAGCAGTCCATCTTAGATGAGCTCGGGCCCAGCGAAACCGGCGGCGTTTCTGGGTGTTGTTGATAAATGGCTTTCACTTTGCATAGTAGAGTTTTAATTTGCACTTACAAATGTAGAGACCAACTGTAGTTGCTGGCAGGGGTTTTCTATAGTGTTAAAGAGCCCACGTGGTGATATCCTTTACACACACGCTTTTTGATGCAGTACCCCCTGAGGGATCGAAGGTACGTAATATAATCGCTTACGTGCATTGATTTCTCCAGATTCTCTGAACTTTTTGATGATATTACAGACCATAGATGGTGAAATCCCTAAATGATTTGCAATAGCTGGTTGAGAAATGTTGTTCTTAAACTGTTCGACAATTTGCTCACGCATTTGTTGACAAAGTGACATACTTGCCAACCTTGAGACCTCCGATTTCGGGAGGTGGGGTGGGGTGGGCGTGGTTAAAAGGGGAGGAGTATATTTACAGCTAGAATTCACCAAGTCAAGAATTTCATATATATATATATATATATATATATATAAGAAATACTTGACTTTCAGTGAATTCTAGCTATATATATATAAATGTATATTATATATATATATAAGAGAAATACTTGAATTTCAGTGTTCATTTATTTACACATATACACACACAACACTCATCTACTCATTGTTGAGTTAAGGGTTGAATTGTCCATCCTTGTTCTATTCTCTGTCACTATTTTTTCTAACCATGCTGAACACCCTCTCTGATGATGCATTCTGCTTCGTCTCCTTGTTGTGTGCGCAGTTGTGCACTGCACTCTCTAAAAGCCCTAGATGTTATTGTCACATATGCATGTACAGTAGATGGCAGTATTGTCCTGTTTAAGAGTGTCACAACATTGCTGTTTACGGCAGACGAACTGCTTTACGGTAGACGAAAATATGACTGCTGTTGTTGTGTGTTGCTGCCGCGCTGGGAGGACGTTAATGAAACTGCCTAACAATAAACCCACATAAGAAACCAAGAACTCGCCCTCGATCATTCTACAGTTATAACGTCATTGGGCAGGCACGCTGTTTATATTGTGGGAAAGTGGACGTGAAAACAGGCTGTTGACACGTCACTCAGGTCCGCCTGAATTTCGGGAGAAAATTTGTCCCGGGAGGTTTTCGGGAGAGGCGCTGAATTTCGGGAGTCTCCCGGAAAATCCGGGAGGGTTGGCAAGTATGCAAAGTGATGACCCTCACCCAATCCTTGTTTGTGAATGACTGAGCATTTCATGGAAGCTGCTTTTATACCCAATCATGGCACCCACCTGTTCCCAATTTAGCCTGTTCACCTGTGGGATGTTCCAAATAAGTGTTTGATGAGCATTCCTCAACTTTCTCAGTCTTTTTTGCCGCTTGTGCCAGCTTTTTTGAAACATGTTACAGGCGTCAAATTCCAAATGAGCTAATATTTGCAAAAAATAAAGTTAAGTATCTTGTCTTTGCAGTCTATTCAATTGAATATAAGTTGAATATGATTTGCAAATCATTGTATTCTGTTTTTATTCAGCATTTACACAACGTGCCAACTTCACTGGTTTTGGTGTTTGTAGATGTAGGATTCTCACCTGTGTAGGAGAGCCCCCAGCTGTCTTCATCGTGACCCAGCAGGCTTCCAAAGTTATATTTGAATTTCTCCAGGTTGACCTCGGAGGTTCCTACTCCCACCATCTATGCGAACAATGCAAATCAGACGTGGAAAAAAGCCGGCATATTGTTTGCAATCGCCGCTTCCTGTGTACCATGTCCGTTCCATAGACGGGGGACGTCATCTTGACTTCCCAGAAGTGTTGCCCGTCGCTCAGCTCCCTGGTGCCTCGGATGGCGGCGGTGCCGCAGCTGTAGTCCGAGTGGAAACTCACCTTCCTGTCATCGCAGCTGAGGAAGGCGCCTGACGACTTGACGTTGCCGTCCCACACCCAATGGAAGCCTGAGAGCGACATGTTTGTTATTTAGGGCCGCCCACTGAGACCAGGTCACTCGTGCTCTCCTGACCGTGGTCCTCCTCGCCGCACAGGCATTCTGTGGTGATGCCCGAGCCTGGTCTCAGCTCCTCTTCTTGGACGCACTTGCAGAAGGACTCCCCGACCACCGGCACCAGGCTGGGCGGGACCTCCGCCGCCTCCTCCTCCGCCGCCGCCTCCCTCGTCACCTCAGGGACAGTCTGGGAGCACGTCAGCTGATCCGCCTCAGACTTGACGCAGAATAAAAGTGTAACCATGATCCAGAGAAAGCAGGACAAAAAGACTTTTCTCATAGGATATTTTGGAGGCGTTCTCTTATTGGTCGAGAGTCACATTTAGACCCCTTCCAAAAATATCAATCAATCAATCTTTATTTATATAGCCCTAAATCACAAGTGTCTCAAAGGGCTGCACAAGCCACAACGACATCCTCGGTACAAAGCCCACATACGGGCAAGGAAAAACTCACCCCAGTGGGACGTCGATGTGAATGACTATGAGAAACCTTGGAGAGGACCGCATATGTGGGTAACCCCCCCCCTCTAGGGGAGACCGAAAGCAATGGATGTCGAGTGGGTCTGACATAATATTGTGAGAGTCCAGTCCATAGTGGATCCAACATAATAGTAAGAGTCCAGTCCATAGTGGGGCCAGCAGGACACCATCCCGAGCGGAGACGGGTCAGCAGCGCAGAGATGTTCCCAGCCGATGCACAGGCGAGCGGTCCACCCCGGGTCCCGACTCTGGACAGCCAGCACTTCATCCATGGCCACCGGACCTGTGCCCCCCCCCCCCTCAAGGAAAAGGGGAGCAGAGGAGAAAAGAAAAGAAACGGCAGATCAACTGGTCTAACAGGGGGGCTATTTAAAGGCTAGAGTATACAAATGAGTTTTAAGATGGGACTTAAATGCTTCTACTGAGGTAGCATCTCTAATTGTTACCGGGAGGGCATTCCATAGTACTGGAGCCCGAATAGAAAACGCTCTATAGCCCGCAGACTTTTTTTTTGGGGCTCTGGGAATCACTAATAAGCCGGAGTTCTTTGAACGCAGATTTCTTGCCGGGACATATGGTACAATGCAATCGACAAGATAGGACGGAGCTAGACCGTGTAGTATTTTATACGTAAGTAGTAAAACCTTAAAGTCACATCTTAAGTGCACAGGAAGCCAGTGCAGGTGAGCCAGTATAGGCGTAATATGATCAAACTTTCTTGTTCTTGTCAAAAGTCTAGCAGCCGCATTTTGTACCAACTGTAATTTTTTAATGCTAGACATAGGGAGACCCGAAAATAATACGTTACAGTAGTCGAGACGAGACGTAACGAACGCATGAATAATGATCTCAGCGTCGCTAGTGGATAAAATAGAACGAATTTTAGCGATATTACGGAGATAAAAGAAGGCCGTTTTAGTAACACTCTTAATGTGTGATTCAAACGAGAGAGTTGGGTCGAAGATAATACCCAGATTCTTTACTGATTCGCCTTGTGTAATTGTTTGGTTGTCAAATGTTAAGGTGGTATTATTAAATAAATGTCGGTGTTTAGCAGGACCGATAATCAGCATTTCCGTTTTCTTGGCGTTGAGTTGCAAGAAGTTAGCGGACATCCATTGTTTAATTTCATTAAGACACGCCTCCAGCTGACTACAATCCGGCGTGTTGGTCAGCTTTAGGGGCATGTAGAGTTGGGTGTCATCAGCATAACAGTGAAAGCTAACACCGTATTTGCGTATGATGTCGCCTAGCGGCAGCATGTAAATACTAAAGAGTGCAGGGCCAAGAACCGAACCCTGAGGAACTCCGCACGTTACCTTAACATAGTCCGAAGTCACATTATTATGGGAGACGCATTGCATCCTGTCAGTAAGATAAGAGTTAAACCACGACAAAGCTAAGTCTGACATACCAATACGTGTTTTGATACGCTCTAATAAAATATTATGATCGACGGTATCGAAAGCAGCGCTAAGATCAAGAAGCAGCAACATAGATGACGCATCAGAATCCATCGTTAGCAGTAGATCATTAGTCATTTTTGCGAGGGCTGTCTCCGTAGAGTGATTTGCCCTGAAACCGGATTGAAAAGGTTCACAGAGATTGTTAGACACTAAGTGTTCATTTAGCTGCTGTGCGACAATTTTTTCGAGGATTTTCGAAATAAAGGGAAGGTGGGACACCGGTCGGTAGTTTACCATGAGGTCAGGATCAAGGTTAGGTCTTTTGAGCAGAGGATGAATAACCGCTTTCTTGAATGCTAGGGGAACAGTGCCAGAGGAAAGTGATAAGTTTATAATATTTAGCACTGATGGACCTAATAATACAAAAAGCTCCTTGATAAGTTTCCCAGGAAGTGGGTCAAGTAAACATGTTGTTTGTTTTATCCCACTTACACGCTGTAATAGTTCCTCTAATGTTATTTCATCAAAAAGAGAGAGACTATTTTGTATTGCAGTATCCGTCGTAGATACAGTTGTATCTACGACGGATACTGAATATGTCTTTCAAACAGCCATGCTGCCACACAAGGAGCTTTCAGCAAGCATCTTATCGTCCTAAGGTATTTTAGAGTAGTCTGTGTACAGCATCTATCAATTTACTAGTCACTGAAAAGGGGTCAGCATCACAATTTTGGTCTAAATGTCGGTAGGTCGTGAGTTCAAACCCCGGCCGAGTCATACCAAAGACTATAAAAATGGGACCCATTACCTCCCTACTTGGCACTCAGCATTAAGGGTTGGAATTAGGGGTTTTGGGATTACTACATGATTTCTTATATAAAAGTTTTTCTTTTTAAAAGACATGTTACATTTTAAAATTGTGCTGTTTTGGGGACCAAGCATTGATTTAAATTCATTTCAGCAGGGGACGTTGATTTGAGGTACAAGTGTTTTGTGCCCTGAGATGGGTAGGTCGTGAGTTCAAACCCCGGCCGAGTCATACCAAGGACTATAAAAATGGGACCCATTACCTCCCTGCTCGGCACTCAGCATCAATGGTTGGAATTGGGGGTAAAATCACCAAAAATGATTCCCGGGCGCGGCCACCGCTGCTGCTCACTGCTCCCCTCACCTCCCGGGGGGGGAGGGTAATGGGTCAAATGCAAAAGATAATCTCACCACACCTAGTGTGTGTGTGACAATCATTGGTACTTTAACTTTAACTTAAATCAGTGGTTCTCAAACTTTTTTTCACCAAATACAACCATTGACATACAGTAGCGTAGTAGGCCCAAGTATTCATTAAAAACAAGGCAAAGGGTTTTATTACCATACCATGCCAACTTTATTTATAAAGCCCTTTAAAGACAAGCACAGTTGAAAAACAAAGGGCTGTACACCACAATGAAATGGAGGCAAAGGACAGACTAAAAAAATAACATTTAAAACAGAAATAAAAATACACATTTAAAAAGCAAATATAAATTACCCTAAGAACAGTTTGTTAGATAAAAACAGTTTAAAAGTTAAAAACAGTTCAAAGTCTCATGCTGGGTTAAAAGCCAGTGAATAAAAATGGGTTTTAAGAAGGGTCTTAAAAATAGCCAAAGAAGGGGCCTGTCTCACATGGAGAGGGAGATCGTTCCAGAGTTTTTAATTATTCAACAATTATATTTAATATTTTGCCCACTGTAACATTACACAGTTTGAACAGTAACACTGTGTTTGATAATAGGAAAGTAAAACACTGTACTTTAATCAAGGGATTTTTTTTGGGCATACCACTAGATGGAGCCCGTGTACCACTACCACAGAATCTCACTGGCCTAAATTGTTGGCAACGCAGGTGAATAATGTGTCCAAATTTAGTGTAAGCATCACTATGTGGCCTAGTTTTTCTTTTAATGAACCACAACTACATTGTGCCGGCAGCACTCATGTAGCCCCAGACTAGACAATAATGACTAGGAATTAGGGGTGTGAGAAAAAAATCGATTCGAATTCCATTCGCCATTCTCACGTTGTACGATTCAGTATCGATTCTCATTTTTCAAAAATCGATTTTTTTATTTTCGTTTTAATTAATCAATCCAACAAAACAATAATATCAACCACAGTATCAATATTAGTAACTATTTCAACATAGCAGTGATTAAAAATCCCTCATTGACATTATCATTAGACATTTATAAAAAAAAAATTAAAAATTAAATATTTTGTGTCCAATATTTTCACAAAGACAAAATAAGTCATATTTTTGGTTCATTTAATAGTTGAAACAAATGTACATTATTGCAATCAGTTGATAAAACATTGTCCTTTACAATTATAAAAGCTTTTTACAAAAATCTACTACTCTGCTTGCATGTCAGCAGACTGGGGTCGATCCTGCTGAAATCCTATGTATTGAATGAATAGAGAATCGTTTTGAATCGGAAAAATATCGTTTTTGAATCGAGAATCGCGTTGAATCGAAAAAAATCGATTTATAATCAAACCCTGACCCCAAGAATCGATATTGAATCGAATCATGGGACACCCAAAGATTCGCAGCCCTACTAGGAATCAGAGGTGGGACCAAGTCATTGTTTTGCAAGTCACAAGTAAGTCTCAAGTCTTTGCCCTCAAGTCCGAGTCAAGTCCCGAGTCAAGACAGGCAAGCCCCGAGTCAAGTCCAAAGTCAAGACTGGAAAGTCTCAAGTCAAGTCCTAAGTCCTGCATTTTGAGTTTCGAGTCCTTTCAAGTCCTTTTAACCACAGACTAATATATTAACACAGATTGTGTATGCTTTTCAAACGCTGTATTTATTTATTAAAACAAGTGCATTTTAAATTGCAGGAAAGAAAATTGTGCTGACATTGCACTTTATAATAGCACTATTAACCAGTCATTTTAAACATTAACTCATTCCTTTACAGAACAAACACATTGAAAAATAAAGTGCAAATGTACTTATTTGTACAAAAGTGTTAACATTGAAAAAACATGACATATACGTGAACATAACAAAAAAGTTGTACTTTTTATATGTCAGGGCCCTATGCTGCATTGCATTTGCAAAAGACCAAATTAGCCAAGAGTCTGTCAGTCATTTGTGCACGATGGGGGCGTAGTATGATGCCACCATGGCTGAAAACTCGCTCCACTGGAGCACTGGAGGCAGGCACTGCCAAGACTCTCATGGCCACTCGGAACAGTGAAGGAAGAGTCTTCATGTTCAATGCCCAGAACAAAAGGGGGGAGAGAGTTGTTTTGGGTTGGTGCACTACTTGTAAGTGTATCTTGTGTTTTTTATGTTGATTTAATTAAAAAAAATAAAAAAATAAAAATGATTTCTTGTGCGGCCCGATACCAATCGATCCACGGACCAGTACCGGGCCGCGGCCCGGTGGTTGGGGACCACTGAGGTAAACAACCAACAGTATGTCAGAAAGCTAGCTAAAACGGTACACATATTCATAATATAGTATACATTTTAACTGACCTTTATTTGACTATTTTTGTCTTTTTTTAGGTGGCTAAAATACGCGGTGCTGCTGACCGCCGTCTAACGTTACGTGTGATATATTGACTAACGTAACCCTGCTTAAAAAAAATCACTGAACAAAAAGTATGAATAAGGTAGTGAACTGCAACAGATTCCCGTGTTTGCAATAACGTTATAACGTTAGCAGTGAGTTTACAGCCTCACTGATTTAACTACACAGCAAATAAAAGTCACGTTACTTAGCCAATAAACGTTATCTTACATTCAAAACTTACCGTTCTTTGTGCAACTTCAAATGCCGGACGAAGTTGGAAGTTGTTGCCTCTCCATCAGTAATTTTCGAACCGCATGTGTTGCATACTGCAAACCGTTTTGTGTTGACCACCTCGTAATTTTTATACCAAAACAAAATTATTTTAGGTATCATTTTTTGTTCACTGGCGTGTGGTTTGGACATGTCTTCTTCGTTGGTTGTCCTGCAATTTGATTGGATGAATGCTGTGTGATGAAAACAAAGTAGATCTAATTTGATTGGCTGTTGTACTGAGACCACACCAGCTGACACACGCAACGCTGATAGACAAGTACACAATGAAAAATACGGAGCGCTCCCGAATAACTTTTTCATCTTTGGGTTTTGGGGAAAGTAGCAAGTCATGTCAAGTCATGTCAATTCAAAAGGCTCAAGTCCAAGTGAAGTCACAAGTCATTGATGTTAAAGTCTAAGTCGAGTTGCAAGTCGTTATACATTTTGTCAAGTCGAGTCTAAAGTCATCAAATTCATGACTCGAGTCTGACTCGAGTCCAAGTCATGTGACTCGAGTCCACACCTCTGCTAGGAATGTCCCCATACAACTTTTTCACACCGATATTGGCGCCTTGAGTGTTGGCCGACACCGATACGTTATCAGCACGGATCATAGTACATACTTTTATTATTTTGTAGAGTGGAATGTCAGAAAAGGTTTGATCAAGTGGAATTACTTAAAAAGGTAGGTATGGAAAAACATTAACCTTATGAAAGATCTATGCTTTTGAATTAAAGTGTAGCCACAATAATTCATGGCGTTAAGCTCATGGTGGAGGAAGTTGAATGATGCGAACACGTTTGTTACTGGATACTTTCTAATACGCTTCTCCCTTGGAGACTTTGGATGTGTAGGTAATATGCAACTTCAATTTGATACTTGTTTATATTGACAAATGGTGTTTGACACTGCAATATTATTCAGTTAAGGACACTAATTACGAATGTCTGGCTTGTGTGCTATTGTTTACTTAGCTGTTGTGTAGCTCCTAGTAGCCTATAGGCCATACCTGGGCAAATTAAGGCCCGGGGGCCACATGCGTCCAGTTAAGCTTTTTAATCTGGCCCGCCGGACATTCCCAAATAATTGTTTTAGATCTTTAAGATGGAAAGTGTAGCTGCCATTATGATGTGCAGTGATGTTTTCTAATGACCGTAAGTCTTGAACTATACAAAGTATTTCAATGCTTGGAATCTGCAATTTTGCATGATATACTAGTTACTATGGTAATCTAATTAGTTACTATGGTAATCTAACTAGTAACTGAGTGTTTCCAGAGCGGCCAGCCTGAAATGTGGGTGTCAGGGACAGACGCGGAAGGAGATTTTTACAACAAAGTTCTAAAGCTTAGTGATGTATCAGATATATTAGATTGTAGGTGGGTTTACTTTTGTTATTTCGCGTTCATATTTCGCAATGTTTGTTGCATTTTTGTTGCGTTTCGCTTGATTGTAAAATATGTGGATGGAGAGGGGGGGTGACGTTCATATGTTGTCAATTTTCAGTGTTTTATCCTTCATAGTTAATATTGTAAATACCACATTATTTTCATGTACATTCTGGGTGTCTTATTCAGTAAAAAAAAATGTAAAATTCCATTCCGTTCTTTAAGGTGGTCTGTCATAACTAGAGATGCGCGGATAGGCAATTATTTCATCCGCAACCGCATCACAAAAGTCGTCAACCATCCGCCATCCACCCGAACTAACATTTAATCAAAACCGCACCCGCCCGCCATCCGCCACCCGCCCGTTGTTATATATCTAATATAGACGATGCAAGGCATTAGTGAGGTTATAAAGATTTTGCCTGTTAAAGAAAGGAGACTTATCCAATGCAGCAGAGACATTCAATGCGTGCCACGCTGTCACGGCCCAGACGGACACCAGTGCGCAATCATCTGGGAGCCGCGCTGAGCGCACCTCCAAGCGCGCTCGCGCCACTCAAACTGCTGCAGGCAGCTGCGTTCTATCTTGTTTTAACATCCTGTGGCACTCTTCTGGGATCACGGCGGACGAAACTGCTCATGCTCAGGGTGTTTGTGGAGGTTCGGGGTTTTGCACAAATGTGATGCACCATGTTAGATGTCCCGGTTTTGTGACTGTCGTAGACATAAACAGCGTCGCAGCTCTTGCAAATCACGTAGCCAGCATTACTATCATCCTGATTTACAACCTCATAAAAACGAGTCCACGCTGAACTTTTGTGGCCTTTTTTTCCCCTGGTCTTTAGTATTCCCTTTTTTAGTTTGTCGCGTACCATTTTTGCTGCCGGCGTTGCCATCTCTTTTTTTTTTTCTTCTTCTGTTGTGGCATGCTGCAGGTGCCTGCTCGTTTTTCGTATGTGGGTAACAACATTTAACTATGTATATATATTTCCGAATTGGTTTAACTGCCACCCGCCTGAATCTATTTAAAATCTAATTTTTTTTTTTATTTCAACCGCCCGACCCGACCCGCGGATAAAATCAAAAATTTTTTTATTTCAACCGCCCGACCCGCGGATAATCCGCGGACTCCGCGGTTGTGTCCGCAAACCGCGCATCTCTAGTCATAACATTTTTAGCATTCAATCAGACATTATTGTGAGGTTTTGTATTAGTCTTCCTAAAAATAAGATATACCGGCCCCCAGACACATTTTTTTCCTCCAAATTT
This sequence comes from Nerophis lumbriciformis, assembly GCF_033978685.3. NCBI lineage: Eukaryota > Metazoa > Chordata > Actinopteri > Syngnathiformes > Syngnathidae > Nerophis > Nerophis lumbriciformis. Next base: position 4,803,244 of record NC_084558.2, on the reverse strand, counting down.
GGCCGCCCCCAGTCAAAATATTTGCCCAGGCCTGCTATAGCCTACCATGTTTACCTTTTGCAAATGACTTGACTAAAATACAAGACAAGACCAAACGTGCTGCAGGACTGCTTGTATAAGAACTTAAATCTGAGATTTTACATGCACATTCAATGCTTGTTTTTTAGCTGACATCGGACCGATATCCGTTGACGCGTGTTCAGTGCATGTTCAATCAATATACAAGCTATACACCAGGGATACTCAACTAAATTTTTCTAGGGGCAACCTTTTTTAGAAAACTAATGACAGTGGCGCCAAGCTTCTCCCTTCACTGTTATTCTTACGTTGAGAACCAGTATTCTACGTAGTAGACATTCTTTTGGTCTGTTTCTTTAGTCAGAGTTACATATTTCAGAAAAAAAAATAGTCTTGTTAGCAGAGGTGGGACCAAGTCATTGTTTTGCATGTCACAAGTAAGTCTCAAGTCTTTGCCCTCAAGTCCGAGTCAAGTCCCGAGTCAAGACAGGCAAGCCCCGAGTCAAGTCCAAAGTCAACACTGGAAAGTCTCAAGTCAAGTCCTAAGTCCTGCATTTTGAGTTTCGAGTCCTTTCAAGTCCTTTTAACCACAGACTAATATATTAACACAGATTGTGTATGCTTTTCAAACGATGTATTTATTTATTAAAACAAGTGCATTTTAAATTGCAGGAAAGAAAATTGTGCTGACATTGCACTTTATAATAGCACTATTAACCAGTCATTTTAAACATTAACTCATTCCTTTACAGAACAAACACATTGAAAAATAAAGTGCAAATGTACTTATTTGTACAAAAGCGTTAACATTGAAAAAACATGACATATACGTGAACATAACAAAAAAGTTGTACTTTTTATATGTCAGGGCCCTATGCTGCATTGCATTTGCAAAAGACCAAATTAGCCAAGAGTCTGTCAGTCATTTGTGCACGATGGGGGCGTAGTATGATGCCACCATGGCTGAAAACTCGCTCCACTGGAGCACTGGAGGCAGGCACTGCCAAGACTCTCATGGCCACTCGGAACAGTGAAGGAAGAGTCTTCATGTTCAATGCCCAGAACAAAAGGGGGGAGAGAGTTGTTTTGGGTTGGTGCACTACTTGTAAGTGTATCTTGTGTTTTTTATGTTGATTTAATTAAAAAAAGAAAGAAAAAAAAATTATTTCTTGTGCGGCCCAATACCAATCGATCCACGGACCAGTACCGGGCCGCGGCCCGGTGGTTGGGGACCACTGAGGTAAACAACCAACAGTATGTCAGAAAGCTAGCTAAAACGGTACACATATTCATAATATAGTATACATTTTAACTGACCTTTATTTTACTATTTTTGTCTTTTTTTTAGGTGGCTAAAATACGCGGTGCTGCTGACCGCCGTCTAACGTTACGTGTGATATATTGACTAACGTAACCCTGCTTAAAAAAAATCACTGAACAAAAAGTATGAATAAGGTAGTGAACTGCAACAGATTCCCGTGTTTGCAATAACGTTATAACGTTAGCAGTGAGTTTACAGCCTCACTGATTTAACTACACAGCAAATAAAAGTCACGTTACTTAGCCAATAAACGTTATCTTACATTCAAAACTTACCGTTCTTTGTGCAACTTCAAATGCCGGACGAAGTTGGAAGTTGTTGCCTCTTCATCAGTAATTTTCGAACCGCATGTGTTGCATACTGCAAACCGTTTTGTGTTGACCACCTCGTAATTTTTATACCCAAACGAAATTATTTTAGGTATCATTTTTTGTTCACTGGCGTGTGGTTTGGACATGTCTTCTTCGTTGGTTGTCCTGCAATTTGATTGGATGAATGCTGTGTGATGAAAACAAAGTAGATGTAATTTGATTGGCTGTTGTACTGAGACCACACCAGCTGACACACGCAACGCTGATAGACAAGTACACGATGAAAAATACGGAGCGCTCCCGAATAACTTTTTCATCTTTGGGTTTTGGGGAAAGTAGCAAGTCATGTCAAGTCATGTCAATTCAAAAGGCTCAAGTCCAAGTGAAGTCACAAGTCATTGATGTTAAAGTCTAAGTCGAGTTGCAAGTCTTTTTACATTTTGTCAAGTCGAGTCTAAAGTCATCAAATTCATGACTCGAGTCTGACTCGAGTCCAAGTCATGTGACTCGAGTCCACACCTCTGATACTTAGGCCTACTACGCTACTGTATCTTAAGGTTGTTCACTATGGTGTTTGAGAACCACTGCTCTGAAGTATAAAAACACTTCTATAGTACCGTCCCTGCAGAAGATATTGCAGTAAAAATGGTATTGATGTAGGTTTATTTTTTATCGTGTTCTGTTTGTGTTGTGTTGTGTTTGCTCGGTACTCGTTTTATCTTTTAACCTGCTCATTGTACAGCACTTTGGCTACCCCTGTGGTAAATTTTAAATGTGCTCTATAAATAAAGTTGATTTGATTTGATTTGTTTTCGAACATGCAGAACAATTTACATGGACGTACATCCCATGTTTACAGTTACCTGTACACTATTCAAACGAAAAGGAGTAAGAGGAAGCGGATCTTTTTTTAATCCTGCCTCTTTCCTCCGTGTAGCAGTTAGTGCCAGTTTGGTGCCTTCCTGTGTTCAACATGTACCAGTTATTTTAATAGTAAAAGGATAACGATGCATAACCGTTGAAACCTTATTCAGTGATGAATAATAAACAGATAAATAAAGGAGTGTCGTTTACATAAATAAAATATTTGCTCGGTAAAAAAAAAAGCAAAATAAGTACAGTATTTGTAAAAACATTAGCCTCAATAAATACTGAAAAAAAAGAAGATGAATTAGTAAATACTGGATTATAACTATAATAATAAATAAATAAAAAGTATTATAGTATTGATAAAATGGACACACTGTACAGTAAACCAATGTTTTTCAACCTTTTTTGAGCGTTGCAAAAAATCCAAAGGCACACCACCAGCAGAAATCATAAACTCAGTTGACAGTTAAAAGACATTGTCACAATTGTTGGATATGACTTTAAACCATAAGCAAGCATGCATCAATATAGCTCTTGTCTCAAAGTAGGTGTACTGTCACCACTTGTCACATCATGCCGTGACTTATTTGGAGTTTTTTTTGCTGTTTTTCTGTGTGTAGTGTTTTAGTTCTTGTCTTGCGCTCCTATTTTGGTGGCTTTTTCTCTTTTTTTGGTATTTTCCTGTCGCAGTTCCACGTCTTCCTTTGAGCGATATTTCCCGCATCTACTTTGTTTTAGCAATCAAGAATATTTCAGTGACTTTTTATTAGAGATTTTTAAATGTTTTAAAATGTGATATCGGAAATTATCGGTATCGGGTTGTTTTTTTTTTGTTTTTGTTTTTTAAATCGTTATCGTTTTTTTTATTTTTTTATTTTATTAAATCAACATAAAAAACACAAGATACACTTACAATTAGTGCACCAACCCAAAAAAAAACCTCCCCCATTTACACCCATTCACACAAAGGGGTTGTTTCTTTTTGTTATTAATATTCTGGTTCCTACATTATATATCAATATATATCAATACAGTCTGCAAGGGATACAGTCCGTAAGCACACATGATTGTGCATGATGCTGGTCCACTAATAGTACTAACCTTTAACAGTTAATTTTACTCATTTTCATTACTAGTTTATATGTAACTGTTTTTATATTGTTTTACTTTCTTTTTTTATTCAAGAAAATGTTTTTAATTTATTTATCTTATTTTATTTTTTTAAAAGGACCTTATCTTCACCATACCTGGTTGTCCAAATTAGGCATAATAATGTGTTAATTCCACGACTGTATATATCGGTATCAGTTGATATCGGTATTGGTAATTAAAGAGTTGGACAATATCGGAATATCGGATATCGGCAAAAAGCCATTATCGGACACCCCTACTTTTTATCCTTCTTTGTGGGGATATTGTTGATTGTCATGTCATGTTCGGATGTACATTGTGGACGCCGTCTTAGCTCCACTGTAAGTTTTTGCTGTCGTCCAGCATTCTGTTTTTGTTTACTTTTTGTTTTTGTTTACGGCGTGGCGCAGTGGGAGAGTGGCCGTGCGCAACCCGAGGGTCCCTGGTTCAATCCCCACCTAGTACCAACCTCGTCATGTCCGTTGTGTCCTTGAGCAAGACACTTCACCCTTGCTCCTGATGGGTCGTGGTTAGGGCCTTGCATGGCAACTCCCGTCCTCAGTGTGTGAATGTGTGTGTGAATGGGTGAATGTGGAAATAGTGTCAAAGCGCTTTGAGTACCTTGAAGGTAGAAAAGTGCTATACAAGTATAACCCATTTACCAATATAGGAGTTTTCCTTTTAAAATAACATTGTGACAACTGACCCCATCACCTCTTTGTCACAATGGGTTGGAAAATAAGTGGGATAAACATTCCAAGCTTCAATTTCATGCAGGAATGACTAATGAAAGATGCTTGGATGATCAGCAATTCTCACTATAGACCAGTGGTTCTTAACCTTGTTGGAGGTACCGAACCCCACCAGTTTCATATGCGCATTCACCGAACCCTTCTTTAGTGAAAAATACAATTATTTTTTTTTTCAAATTCAAGACAAAGTTACATGTTGTTTTTTTTTACTGGTGCACAACATGAACAGTGCATGAACATCGCCTTGTTCAAAGAACAAAACCAACACAGTGCATGAACCCACAACAAATTACACACCTGCAAATCAGATGGAAAAGTAGAGGGAACATTGTTTGGTGGTATCCATAATACGCCGATAGGGAGAAGTTTTTATTTACACGATGAGTCGGGTGTGTCTTGACCTCCGGGGTGGAGGCTCCGTCGAACCCCTGAGGCCGACTCACCAAACCCCTAGGGCAGTGGTTCTCAAATGGGGGTACGCGTACCCCTGGGGGTACTTGAAGGTATGCCAAGGGGTACGTGAGATTTTTTTTAAATATTCTAAAAATAGCAACAATTCAAAAATCCTTTATAAATATATTTATTGAATAATATTTCAACAAAATAAGAATGAAAGTTCATAAACTCAGTGAAGCACAAGCTCAGGTTTCTCACAAAAATGTCTGTCAAAAAGAACTGTGAAAAGAAATGCAATATTCAGTGTTGACAGCTAGATTTGTTGTGGATATGTTCCATAAATATTGATGTTAAAGATTTATTTTTTTGTGAAAAAATGTTTAGAATTAAGTTCATGAATCCAGATGGATCTCTATTACAATCCCCAAAGAGGGCAATTTAAGTTGATGATTACTTCTATGTGTAGAAATCTTTATTTATAATTGAATCACTTGTTTATTTTTCAACAAGTTTTTAGTTATTTTTATATCTTTTTTTCCAAATAGTTCAAGAAAGACCACTACAAATGAGCAATATTTTTGCACTGTCATACAATTTAATACATCAGAAAGTGATGACATAGTGCTGTATTTTACTTCTTTATCTCTTTTTTTTCAACCAAAAATGCTTTGCTCTGATTAGGGGGTACTTGAATTAAAAAAATGTTCACAGGGCGTACATCACTGAAAAAAGGTTGAGAACCACTGCCCTAGGGTTCGATCGAACCCAGGTTAAGAACCACTGCTACAGACTAAAAAGTGTGACATAATCAGGGGCGCCGAAAAGGGGGGGTAAAGGAGACGGATTCTAGGGGCCCATGATGGAGGGGGGCCCAGAGAGGCCCCTAATGATGATGAAATTGTAATACAGAAAAAATAATGACACTGTGTTGGGGGCCCTGTAAAGATTCTTTTCATGGGGCCCAAAATCCCTAGCGGCGCCCCTGGACATAATAATGCCTTGTGTTGGTCTACCTGCGTTGTTGTCCGGCTTTCCCGGTCGTCCCCTCCGCATGTCGTCGTCATAACCGCCAAGGAATCCATCCCGCGCCGCATTTCAGTCCAGGCCAAATGTCGAGCCCGGCCGCTCCGTCCTCTCCTCAGCATGGAAGCTCTGAGTAACCAGCAGACCGTGAAGGCACCTCACGACCTACTTTCTCTGTGTTTTATTCTCATTGGTGTATTGTTCTTTATCCTGGATCAACTGTATGGATTTTTTTCCCCTTTACGTTTAGCCAGCATATGTAAGGGGAGCACCATGTGTACCGGGTAGGTCTATTTCCACCTCCCCCATATGCCACAATTGGCAGCAGGACGCGTGCGTATTTGTGCAACCTCTAAAGCCAACCTTCTGCTTTGCTACTGGGGCAAGATGTCTGCTAGTGCAAGTGCACATGTGCAGGAATGAGGTCAAGCGTGCATGAACAGCCATACTTTTAACTCTCATTTTAACTCTTTATGTTTGCATTTTGGTATACATGCCTGGCAATACACGCATGTCTTGCTCGGACAGCAGCTGGTGGCTGCTTTGCTTAACAGGTGCAGAAGATAATTGCCAACAATTTAGATTAGTTAGTCTGGAGCCAGTTTTGCTTTAAGTGGGCTTTGGCCTAAATACTCTAAATGCATCATCTGGACAGCTGACTCGTGAACAGGGAATATGAGCGAGGTAAATAATATAATTCAAAATAGTATAATATATGACTTTAAATAACCAAAACAAATGTGTATGCTTAGCACATGTTGCACTACATTGCATTATATATGAGACTAATGGCTGGTTGGCTTGTGCCGCATTTTAAAAGAGCGTTTAATTATTTAGAAGCAGTCCTACCTCACTGAAGTCTTCTTGTCGCCTGTCTTGCAGTGACTCATCTGACTATCCGGGTGCCTCTTCTGTGACAGGTGCTCTTTACACTGAGGTGGCCCACTTCTCAAGCTCTGCAGGCCAGACGTAAACATTACTTGGCCACGCCTCCGCCTTCACCTCATTGGATAACACCAAAGGGGTGGAGAGGGTGCGTTTGAGTGACTCGTTTTCTGCAATATTTCGGTTAGGTTAAATTCGATTTTTTTTTAAATAAACTAGATGAGGCAATTCCTGAAGGAATTGCGTGTGAATGCTCCAATGCTTAAGTTGAACTTGAAATCCTGGAATTTTTTTTAATTTTTTTAGAATTGTTGAAGTAGAGCAGTGTTTTTCAACCTTTTCTAAACCAAGGCACATTTTTTTCATAGAAAAAAAATCCCAAGGCACACCACCAGCAGAAACCATTAAAAATTAAACTCAGCACCCGATATTGGCAGTAAAAAGTCGTTCTCGCAATCGTTGTATAACAATTCAAACCATAACCAACCATGCATCTCAAAGTAGGTGTGCTGTCACGACCTGTCACATCACGCTGTGACTTATTTGGAGTATTTTGGTGTTTTCCTGTGTGTAATTCCTGGTTTTCCCGAAATTCTAGGAATTCCGTAATACCATTTTTCAATTCAACATACTTCAACATTTCTCGACCGATTTGACAAATTCCAACACCAACTACCCAGGTAACACCTAACGTTAGCGTAACGTTACTGTATGGTTCTCGTTTGGTTATGCAAGATGAGAACATTCTAAGAACATTCTCAGAACATATCAAAACCTATGACACACAAAATATTTGCCTGCAATGGAAACAGCAACCGTTAGGCTTTTCAAAGTGTTTTTTTTCGCAAATTTACTTTATATACATTATGTAGTAACGTTTCCCTAACGTTCCGCGAACGTGTTGTGTGACGCGCATGCGCGTAGAATCTTCCCTAAGACAAAGAAGGACTACCAAGCTCGACAACGTACGCTCGACAACGCTGCAAATTCCAGAATCCCGATAAATCAGGCAATTGCATTGATCACATGTAAGTAGATAGAAAGAGTGAAATACGAAGCACGTTTTTGTGTAACAATTTCTACCCTATGTAACGGAGTTAAAATACACCTTTGTTATTTATTATATTTTGTTTGTGAATTTTATCTCCAAATAGTTATCTTGTCTGCTCGTCTATGAGAGGGCGGTTTGATATCTTTTTGTCCCTCCTGAGCTCCTGTAGTTCTCCTGGGTTGTGTAGCCCCTCCCTTCTCCCCTCACACAAAAGTTCCACATGTTGAGGGTGAGTCTTGCTCGGACGGTGCCACCGACCTTCTCCTTGTTTTTCGGTAGAAATTAGGTCTTTAATTAATGAATGTGTGTACCAAGAATGTGAATATGTTTACCTGTGTTGTCCTTTAGTTTTAAGTTCAGATTACAGGTAACATGTGGAACTTTTCTGTGAGGGGAGAAGGGAGGGGCTACACAACCCAGGAGAACTACAGGAGCTCAGGAGGGACAAAAAGATATCAAACCGCCCTCTCATAGACGAGCAGACAAGATAACTATTTGGAGATAAAATTCACAAACAAAATATAATAAATAACAAAGGTGTATTTTAACTCCGTTACATAGGGTAGAAATTGTTACACAAAAACGTGCTTCGTATTTCACTCTTTCTATCTACTTACATGTGATCAATGCAATTGCCTGATTTATCGGGATTCTGGAATTTGCAGCGTTGTCGAGCGTACGTCGTCGAGCTTGGTAGTCCTTCTTTGTCTTATGGAAGATTCTACGCGCATGCGCGTCACACAACACGTTCGCGGAACGTTAGGGTGCCACTACGTTCTCCTAACGTTCTCATAACGTTCGCGTGTTACCTGGGTATTTCAACTCATTCAAACCATTGAAGTTTGTTTTTTTATCATTTTCAAAAATAATTCCCGCTTTTCCCGAAATTCCCACATTTTGGGGAAATTCCCATTGAAATCAATGGGACATTCTTCAAAGTTTCACAACTCCCCACGTTTTTCATCTGATTCAAACTGTTCCAACTTCAAAATATTCGGCCTGTTCAGGAATTGATCTACTTCAACAATTCAAAAATTCCCAGATTTCCCATAATTCCTTTTTTGAGGGGGCATTTTCCCCATTTAAAATGAATTGGCCATTTTTCAAACTTCCACAATTCCCACATTCTTCAACCCCATTATCCACCTTTAACACATTCCACCATTCTGGAAATTCAAACTACCCTTTTTCCAAGTTCCGATTTTTTTGAAATCCCCTAATACCATTTACTACTTCAACACTTCAACCAATTCAGCTCATTTTCAAAAAAATCCAACTTTTCCCAAAATTCCCAAATTTCCAGAAAGTTGCCATTGAAATGAATGGGACATTTTTTCCAAGTAGCACAATTTCCACATTTTTCAACCTATTCAAATCATTCCAACATTAACACCTTCCACTCATCCTGGACATTCAAACTAACACGGCATCTCTATCCTCCTTCAAAACCGCAATAAGAATATGAGTTTAAACATGCAGTGGTACGACCTCTACTTAAAAAACCCAGCCTCGACCCCTCTCTCCTCTCTAACTTCAGACCTATCTCTAATCTTCCATACATTTCCAAAATATTAGAGAAGGTTGTCTACAGTCAGTTGTTGCCCTTCTTAGAGGATAATGGTATCACTGAGCTGTTCCAGTCCGGTTTTAAAGCCCTCCACAGCACAGAGTCAGCGCTTCTAAAAGTTTTTAACGATATCCTCCTGTCCACTGATTCTGGTAAATATGTTGTCCTGGTGCTTTTAGATCTGTCTGCTGCGTTCGACACCGTCGACCACGCCACCTTAATCACTCGTCTTGAGAACTGTGTGGGCATTAAGGGCACCGCCCTCAACTGGTTCCGGTCGTACCTAACCGACAGGAGTTTTTGTGTAAAAGTAGACAGTTTTATGTCGTCCACAGCTCCTTTACCACATGGGGTCCCCCAGGGCTCAATCCTTGCCCCAATTTTATTTGCGCTTTACCTTCTCCCCCTTGGTTCTATTTTTAGGAAGTACAGTATTGCATTTCATTTTTATGCCGATGATTGCCAGATTTATTTTCCCATGGCACAAAATAACACGGTTCAACGTCTTATTGACTGCCTGCACGACATCAAAGTCTGGCTTTCAGCTAACTTCCTGAGCCTAAATGAAGATAAAACAGAAGTTATGTTGTTCGGTCCAAGTCGCTCTCCCTCCCCCAACGTTGACCTCGGCACTCTGACCCCGTATCTCAGCGACTCTGTCACAAACCTGGGGGTAAAGTTTGACTCAGATTTTAAATTCGAAAAACAAATCAGCAGCGTCGTTCAAAAAAGCTTTTATCAATTACGCCAAATAGCGAAAGTGAAACCGCTTCTATCAAGACATGATCTTGAGAAATTAATCCACGCTTTTATCTCGACTCGTCTTGATTATTGTAATGCCCTGTATGTTGGCATTAGCCAGGCCTCCCTCGCCCGCCTGCAGCTCGTGCAGAACTCTGCTGCTCGTCTGCTAACACAGACCCGCAGACGTGAGCACATCACCCCTATTTTAGCGTCCCTTCACTGGCTCCCTGTGCGTTACCGAATACATTTTAAACTCCTTTTATTTGTTTTTAAATGTCTAAACAACCTCGCGCCAACCTATCTCTCCGACCTCCTTCAGCCTTACTGCCCCACCCGATCCTTAAGATCAGCCGATCAGCTGCTGTTGACGGTCCCCGACACAAGGCTGAAGCTTAGAGGTGACAGAGCTTTCGCCGTTGCTGCTCCCAAGCTCTGGAACGACCTACCCCTGAGTGTTAGACAAGCCTCCTCTCTTCCTGTTTTTAAATCTCTCTTAAAAACATACTTTTATTCCATGGCTTTAACACTGAGTGATATCCATCCTGCAATGGCGCCCCATAATACACCTGCTGTGATCCTGTTTTTATGTTTTTATTAATTCTATTTTAATTATTTATTTTTTATCGTGTTCTGTTTGTGTTGTGTTGTGTTTGCTCGGTACTCGTTTTATCTTTTAACCTGCTCATTGTACAGCACTTTGGCTACCCCTGTGGTAAATTTTAAATGTGCTCTATAAATAAAGTTGATTTGATTTGATTTGAATAAAAGTACACCTCCAGGCAACTTCAACCCTAAACTTACACCCTGAAGTAAAAGTTAAAGTACCAATGATTGTCACACACACACACTAGGTGTGGCGAAATTATTCTCTGCATTTGACCCATCACCCATGATCACCCCCTGGGAGGTGAGGGGAGCAGTGGGCAGCAGCGGTGGCCGTGCCCGGGAATCATTTTTGGTGATTTAACCCCCAATTCCAACCCTTGATGCTGAGTGCCAAACAGGGAGGTAATGGGTCCCATTTTTATAGTCTTTGGTATGACTCGGCCAGGGTTTGAACTCACAACCTACCGATCTCAGAGCGGTCACTCACCACTAGGCCACACAATCCGGGCCACCTCCCCGGATTGTTAATAATCAAATGTAGATACTTTTTCTTATGCTTTCTGATCTGTCTCTCTCTCTCTCTCTATGTCCACTACTTGCTGTCCATATCCTACCAAGTCAGACCTACACTGTTTCAATGTCCATTTCTCTGTTCTCAATTGTTGATGACTGAAGTGATGATAATAACCAAACCTAACCCCCCCCTCTACATCCCACACCCCGAATTGTAAATAATGTAAAGAATTCAATGTATATACCCTGATGATTATCTTGTGTGATGACTGTATTATGATGATAGTATCTGAACCCGATAGGAGTCCTATCGGGTTCTTTTGGCTCATGGGACTCCTGAGGCAGCGGACAGGTACCGACAGGCCAAGCGGTGTGCGGCTTCAGCGGTTGCGGAGGCAAAAACTCGGACATGGGAGGAGTTCGGGGAAGCCATGGAAAACGACTTCCGGACGGCTTCGAAGCGATTCTGGACCACCATCCGCCGCCTCAGGAAGGGAAAGCAGTGCACTACCAACACCGTGTATGGTGCGGATGGTGTTCTGCTGACCTCGACTGCGGAAGTGGTGGATCGGTGGAGGGAACACTTCGAAGACCTCCTCAATCCCACCAACATGTCTTCCTATGAGGAAGCAGTGCCTGGGGAATCTGTGGTGGGCTCTCCTATTTCTGGGGCTGAGGTTGCTGAGGTAGTTAAAAAGCTCCTCGGTGGCAAGGCCCCGGGGGTGGATGAGATCCGCCCGGAGTTCCTTAAGGCTCTGGATGCTGTAGGGCTGTCTTGGTTGACAAGACTCTGCAACATCGCGTGGACATCGGGGGCAGTACCTCTGGATTGGCAGACCGGGGTGGTGGTTCCTCTCTTTAAAAAGGGGAACCGGAGGGTGTGTTCTAACTATCGTGGGATCACACTCCTCAGCCTTCCCGGTAAGGTCTATTCAGGTGTACTGGAGAGGAGGCTACGCCGGATAGTCGAACCTCGGATTCAGGAGAAACAGTGTGGTTTTCGTCCTGGTCGTGGAACTGTGGACCAGCTCTATACTCTCGGCAGGGTCCTTGAGGGTGCATGGGAGTTTGCCCAACCAGTCTACATGTGCTTTGTGGACTTGGAGAAGGCATTCGACCGTGTCCCTCGGGAAGTCCTGTGGGGAGTGCTCAGAGAGTATGGGGTTTCGGACTGTCTGATTGTGGCGGTCCGCTCCCTGTATGATCAGTGTCAGAGCTTGGTTCGCATTGCCGGCAGTAAGTCGGACACGTTTCCGGTGAGGGTTGGACTCCGCCAAGGCTGCCCTTTGTCACCGATTCTGTTCATAACTTTTATGGACAGAATTTCTAGGCGCAGTCAAGGCGTTGAGGGGATCCGGTTTGGTGGCTGCAGGATTAGGTCTCTGCTTTTTGCTGATGATTTGGTCCTGATGGCTTCATCTGGCCAGGATCTTCAGCTCTCACTGGATCGGTTCGCAGCTGAGTGTGAAGCGACTGGGATGAGAATCAGCACCTCCAAGTCCGAGTCCATGGTTCTCGCCCGGAAAAGGGTGGAGTGCCATCTCCGGGTTGGGGAGGAGATCTTGCCCCAAGTGGAGGAGTTCAAGTACCTCGGAGTCTTGTTCACGAGTGAGGGAAGAGTGGATCGTGAGATCGACAGGCGGATCGGTGCGGCGTCTTCAGTAATGCGGACGATGTATCGATCCGTTGTGGTGAAGAAGGAGCTGAGCCGGAAGGCAAAGCTCTCAATTTACCGATCGATCTACGTTCCCATCCTCACCTATGATCATGAGCTTTGGGTTATGACCGAAAGGACAAGATCACGGGTACAAGCGGCCGAAATGAGTTTCCTCCGCCGGGTGGCGGGGCTCTCCCTTAGAGATAGGGTGAGAAGCTCTGTCATCCGGGGGGAGCTCAAAGTAAAGCCGCTGCTCCTCCACATCGAGAGGAGCCAGATGAGGTGGTTCGGGCATCTGGTCAGGATGCCACCCGAGCGCCTCCCTAAGGAGGTGTTTAGGGCATGTCCGACCGGTAGGAGGCCACGAGGAAGACCCAGGACACGTTGGGAAGACTATGTCTCCCGGCTGGCCTGGGAACGCCTCGGGATCCCCCGGGAGGAGCTGGACGAAGTGGCTGGGGAGAGGGAAGTCTGGGCTTCCCTGCTTAGGCTGCTGCCCCCGCGACCCGACCTCGGATAAGCGGAAGAAGATGGATGGATGGATGGATGGATGGATGGTATCTGTATCATGGACGCCGACTTAAACAAGTTGAAAAACTTATTCGGGTGTTACCATTTAGTGGTCAATTGTACGGAATATGTACAACACTGTGCAATCTACTAATAAAAGTCTCAATCAATCAATCAATCGATCAATCAATTCCCAAGTTCCAAACCAAATTCCGCTTTTCCTGGAAATTCAAACTCTTCATCATGCAAACCATTCCAACATTCAAACTATTCTTACATTCATACTAAATTATGTCAGCATTTCAGTTAAACTCCAGCATTGGAGCGTTCACACGCAATTCCTTCAGGAATTGCCTCATTTAGTTCTTCTTTAGTTTGCATTTAAAATACGAGCATCTTCAGAGCACTTGAACGCACCGTAAGGCACTCTCTCATTGGTGGAGTTGGTGTTGCCTGCGCCATGTGATTGGCCGAGTCAGGCGACCATTTACGGAAGTATTCGGCTACTACTATAATGCGCATGGATGCAGTTTAATGGTGAAAATAACAGTTATGGAACAAAACAATGGTAGGTTGCTATTAACTTATTGATTTGTGTCAATATTTTGTGTTCCAGTAGTTAATAACATGAAAATAAGACGCACAACTTATAGTGTGCACAGTAAGTTAAGAAATCGGGTAGTGTTAGCTAACAGTAACAGGAAATGTGTTTAAATATATATTCATGTCAACCCAACGGATAAAATTAGGGTCATTGGCTGTGACACACTTTCACAAGGACTTGAAATAAACTTCAACCTACTTTTGTGGAACTTGTGGTGTCCGGTGACAAAAACGTGACGGTGGTGCTTCACTGCCTTCTTCAAACATTAAAAACAGGGGTGTCAAACTCCTTTTATAGTGAGGACCCCACTCTAGTTATGGCTGCTCTCGGGAGGGCCACTTTATAAATATAAATGTATAATAGCCTCGTTTGCAAAGGCAATTGTGTTTATTATCATTTACCAACAGTTTGATGGATAACTTGCTTTGAAATTGCAAGTCACGGTGACAAAAGCAGATATTTATGTATTTTGTTTTTTAATAACCCCCAAAATAATGCTTGGTCTATTTTGTTGCATGTGAGATAATTACAAAAATAATTGTATCAATTCCGCTTCTAAATCGATTCCAATTTTCGAGAATCGATACATTTTTATTTTTTTCGACCAATTATGCTTTTATTAAATAATCTTTTTTCTTTTTTTTTTGTCATTGAATTTTTATTGACATCCAGCATCAGACATTCCTATCCATTACATCATATTTGCATAAATCATATATCTACTGTCTGCCCTAAATGTCAAAATATTTCGACAATAAATAGAAAAAAAACAGCTAGAAAACAAAACAAAGTAATAATAATGTTTACAGATAAATCATTTAAGTAAATAAAAAATAAATAAAATTAAAGCTGCAAGCAGCGTTGGACGGGCCCGCGTATTTGGCAGGTGCTAGTCCTAAGTGTCCCAATACTTTTGTCTACTTTTAGTCTGAAGTGTCCCAAGACTTTAGTCTAGTGTACCTACCTTGTCTGCATTGTTTGGGCACGTTGGTGCTTCCTGCTTTTGAGCAGCCATCTTAAAAAAACAGCACCGCAGGAGCATCAGTGCAGCGGGTCTTTGAAGGGTCATAAAATCAAAACCGGAGCAGGTATCACAACTCTTTCACCAACTTTTAATCAGAAGGGTTCAATGTATCTCCTGTGTTAGTTTGAAGCCGAAACAACAAACGCGCTCAGAGGAGATAATGTTTGAAGAAAGGTGACGGGTTTTTACAAAAATGTAGTGTTGAAGGGGGAATAGCAAACTTCCTGTTGATTTTTGCTGGGGGTTGTCAATTTATGAAATGTAGGTGTAAGTGAGACCTACATTGAGGTTTTTGTTTCATGTCTCTCCGACCTTCCCAGTGGGAGTTACAGGCAGTTAAGTCAGTTTTTTCATCCGAGGCGCAGTTTTTTGTTCGTTTTATTAAAAAATTGCTCAAGAGCACAATTTTGAGATTTGGGGTTAGGTTTTTTTTATTAGATCACAATTTCTCCCAGTCCTGATGTGTGTGTTCAGTTTGGTGAGTTTTGAAGCATGTTAAGGGGGTCATATTACAGCGCAAAGAGGCAAAAGTGACTGTTTTTAGTACTTTTTTGTCTTGAAGGGGGAATTGCCAACTTCCTGTTGATTTTAGCCCGAGGATGTACAATTATGAGAACTAGGTCTAAGTCAGACCTACATAGAGGATTTGGTTTCATGTTTTTCCGACCTTCCTAGTGGGAGTTACAGGCAGTCTAGTTTTTTTTTTTCCTAGGGGGCGCTAGAGCGCAATTTAGATTTTTGCGGTTCAGTTTTTTTATTAAAAGACAATTTTCGCAGGTCCTGATGGTTGGGTCAAATATGGTGAGTTTTGAAGCATGTTAAGTGGGTCAAATTAGTGCTCGAAGAGGCGGCGGAAGAAAAAAAAAAATAATAATAATAAAACCTTAGAAATACAATAGGTCCTTATGTCCCATTGCATAAGGACTCCCTGTGGGAGTCCTTTTGCAATGGGCCATTGCGGGCCCTAATAATCCATCCATCCATCCATTTTCTACCGCTTATTCCCTTCGGGGTCGCGGGGGATGCTGGAGCCTATCTCAGCTACAATCGGGCGGAAGGCGGGGTACACCCTGGACAAGTCGCCACCTCATCGCAGGGCCAACACAGATAGACAGACAACATTCACACTCACATTCACACACTAGGGTCAACTTAGTGTTGCCAATCAACCTATCCCCAGGTGCATGTCTTTGGAGGTGGGAGGAAGCCGGAGTACCCGGAGGGAACCCGCGCAGTCACGGGGAGAACATGCAAACTCCACACAGAAAGATCCCGATGCCGGGATTGAACTCACGACTACTCAGGACCTTTCGTATTGAGAGGCAGACGCACTAACCCCTCTGCCACCGTGAAACAAAACAAAGTAATAATAATGTTTACAGATAAATCATTTAAGTAAATAAAAAATAAATAAAATTAAAGCTGCAAGCAGCGTTGGACGGGCCCGCGTATTTGGCAGGTGCTAGTCCTAAGTGTCCTAATACTTTTGTCTACTTTTAGTCTGAAGTGTCCCAAGACTTTAGTCTAGTGTACCTACCTTGTCTGCATTGTGTGGGCACGTTGGTGCTTCCTGCTTTTAAGCAGCCATATTAAAAAAACAGCAGTGCAGCAGCATCAGCGCAGCGGGTCTTTGAAGGGTCATAAAATCAAAACCGGAGCAGGTATTAAAAATCCCATCTATACTTTTAATCACAAGGGTTTTATCTCTCACCTGTGTTAGTTTGAAGGCGAAACGACAAACGCTCTCAGAGGAGATAGATTTTGAAGAAAGGTGACCGCTTTTTACAAAAATGTTGTGTTGAAGGGGGAATAGCAAACTTCCTGTTGATTTTTGCTGGGGGTTGTAAATGAATGAAATGTAGGTCTAAGTGAGACCTACGGAGAGGTTTTTGTTTCATGTCTCTCCGACCTTCCCAGTGGGAGTTACAGGCAGTTTTGTAATTTTTTTCTTCCGAGGAGCAGTTTTTTATCAGTTTTATTAAAAAATTGCTGTAGAGGGCAATTTTTAAATTTGGGGTTAGGTTTCTTTATTAGATCGCAATTTTTGCCAGTCCTGATGTGTGCGTTGAGTTCGGTGAGTTTTGAAGCGTGTTAAGGGGGTCCAATTACAGCTGAAAGAGGCAAAAGTGACGGTTTTTAGTACTTTTTTGTCTTGAAGGGGGAATTGCCAACTTCCTGTTGATTTTTGCCCGAGGATATACAATTATGAAAACTAGGTCTAAGTCAAACCTACATACAGGTTTTTGTTTCATGTCTCTCCGATCTTCCTAGTGGGAGATATAGGCAGTCTAGTTTTTTTTTCCCTAGGGGGCGCTAGAGCGCAATTTTGAGTTGTGGGGTTCGGTTTTTTAAAAAAAGGTAATTTTCGCAGGTCCTGATGTGTGGGTCAAATATGGTGAGTTTTGAAGCATGTTAAGTGGGTCAAATTACAGTTTGTTGTGGCGGCGGAAGAATAAAGAATAATAATAAAACCTTAGAATAACAATAGGTCCTTATGTCCCATTGCATAAGGACTCCCTGTGGGAGTCCTTTTGCAATGGGCCATTGCGGGCCCTAATAATAATAATCAGAAATAAAATACAACAATATAAACAGATAATAATAATTTCAAAAATATATATAGACCTATAGGGAGTAATCTATTTTCTTTTTTTTAAAACAGTACAATCACTAATTTGAGAAAATACAATTTTGCAACATAATTGACCCAGTTTTCCCAGTATGAAGTACATTTCTCCAATTTATAATTGATAAAAACAGTTATATTCTCCATTTGATATTTGTCCATTGTGATTTCCATCCATTGCTTCAAAGTTGGGATATCCATTTCCTAGTAATGCTCTTTTTACAAGCTTTTTACAATAATCCTTTTTTTTTAAATTAAAAACATTAAATAAATATTATTGATACTGTTGTTTAGCAAATTTAGTTTTTCCTTTTTTTAGTATGATATTTTTATGTTTTCTCAATAGCTTTGTAAATTTGTACCCTGAGTATTTTGAAGCTCGGATTGGGTTGGGAGTTTGGTTTGCTCTATTTTCTTTAATTAGATTAACATTCTGGAATTTTTGTAAATAAAAAAAATTCAAAACACATTTTTAAAAAGACGTTTTTAACACTGTGCGTATACATCATATGTCAGCAGCCAAGAGGAGCTTTTGTTTCGAAAAGGTTTGAGTAAAATGTAAATAATATATTACAAGAAATGTGTTGAATCGAATCACCATTCCAAAAATCGAATCGTGAGGTGCCCAAAGATTCCCGCCTCTAATATAATTGCAGTATTTTTTTTCTGTCAAAATTAAAATAACAAATACATTTAGCCAGAATGTACTTTAATACAGCACATTATTTCCAGCCTTTAGCAGGCCACATCTGGCCCCCGGGCCTTGAGTTTGATACCTGCGCATTAAAACATATTAATGATGCAAATAATAATAAAGACACAACCTGTGTTTATCTTCCAGATGGCAGCCTGGCCCAAGTGCGGCACATCGTCTTGGTTCTGTCAGGAAAAGGAGGCGTGGGGAAGAGCACCATAACCTCTGAGCTGGCTCTTGCCCTGAGGCATGCTGGGAAAAAGGTCTGTAATAGTTCATTATTTCACTCCAGGTGGTAACTAGCCATTCAATAACAACGAACATCTAAACTTCACAGGTTGGCATCCTGGACGTGGATTTGTGCGGCCCTAGTATTCCACGCATGCTGAGCGTGGGTCGACCCGATGTGCACCAGTGTGACTCGGGGTGGGTGCCGGTCTACGCCGATGCGGAGAAAAACCTCGCCCTCATGTCCATTGGCTTCCTATTGGATGACCCGGATGAAGCTGTGGTGTGGAGAGGCCCCAAGAAAACAGGTATTTACAGGTATGGATATGATGGCTAATAGAACTATACCTAATCCTAGTCTTTTGCCCCTTTAGCTATGATTGGCCAGTTTGTGTCAGATGTGGCATGGGGCGAGCTGGACGTGCTGCTGGTGGATACGCCACCGGGGACCTCTGATGAACATTTGGCCATCTTGGAGAACATCAAGAAGCACAAGCAAGTGGATGGAGCTGTTTTGGTCACCACACCACAGGTACACAGCGCATCTTACATGGCGTCTTCTGACATTATGACTATGTTTACACTGCAGGCTTAAGTGACGGGAATCAGATTTCTTCCTATACTGCAAGTAAAATGTGATCCGTATCACAATGTGGCCTCGACGTCACTTGCATGCGCTCTTCAATAAAGTAAAAACAAAGGAAGTTGACAGGATTCTGTAAATGATCAAGGAAGTCGCTACTACTACTTCCACAAAATAAAAGTTGCCACCATTGATATGATCGCCACACCTAAAAATAACTTTTTTTTTTAAATGTGAAAAGCAATTAAAGAAATATAATGTATGAATGGATATACAGGTAAAAGCCAGTAAATTAGAATATTTTGAAAAACTTGATTTATTTCAGTAATTGCATTCAAATGGTGTAACTTGTACATTATATTTATTCATTGCACACAGACTGATGCATTCAAATGTTTATTTCATTTAATTTTGATGATTTGAAGTGGCAACAAATGAAAATCCAAAATTCCGTGTGTCACAAAATTAGAATATTACTTAAGGCTAATACAAAAAAGGGATTTTTAGAAATGTTGGCCAACTGAAAAGTATGAAAATGAAAAATATGAGCATGTACAATACTCAATACTTGGTTGGAGCTCCTTTTGCCTCAATTACTGCGTTAATGCGGCGTGGCATGGAGTCGATGAGTTTCTGGCACTGCTCAGGTGTTATGAGAGCCCAGGTTGCTCTGATAGTGGCCTTCAACTCTTCTGCGTTTTTGGGTCTGGCAATCTGCATCTTCCTTTTCACAATACCCCACAGATTTTCTATGGGGCTAAGGTCAGGGGAGTTGGCGGGCCAATTTAGAACAGAAATACCATGGTCTGTAAACCAGGCACAGGTAGATTTTGCGCTGTGTGCAGGCGCCAAGTCCTGTTGGAACTTGAAATCTCCATCTCCATAGAGCAGGTCAGCAGCAGGAAGCATGAAGTGCTCTAAAACTTGCTGGTAGACGGCTGCGTTGACCCTGGATCTCAGGAAACAGAGTGGACCGACACCAGCAGATGACATGGCACCCCAAACCATCACCCAACCATGCAAATTTTGCATTTCCTTTGGAAATCGAGGTCCCAGAGTCTGGAGGAAGACAGGAGAGGCACAGGATCCACGTTGCCTGAAGTCTAGTGTAAAGTTTCCACCATCAGTGATGGTTTGGGGTGCCATGTCATCTGCTGGTGTCGGTCCACTCTGTTTCCTGAGATCCAGGGTCAACGCAGCCGTCTACCAGCAAGTTTTAGAGCACTTCATGTTTCCTGCTGCTGACCTGCTCTATGGAGATGGAGATTTCAAGTTCCAACAGGACTTGGCGCCTGCACACAGCGCAAAATCTACCCGTGCCTGGTTTACGGACCATGGTATTTCTGTTCTAAATTGGCCCGCCAACTCCCCTGACCTTAGCCCCATAGAAAATCTGTGGGGTATTGTGAAAAGGAAGATGCAGAATGCCAGACCCAAAAACGCAGAAGAGTTGAAGGCCACTATCAGAGCAACCTGGGCTCTCATAACACCTGAGCAGTGCCAGAAACTCATCGACTCCATGCCACGCCACATTAACGCAGTAATTGAGGCAAAAGGAGCTCCAACCAAGTATTGAGTATTGTACATGCTCATATTTGTCATTTTCATACTTTTCAGTTGGCCAACATTTCTAAAAATCCCTTTTTTGTATTAGCCTTAAGTAATATTCTAATTTTGTGACACACGGAATTTTGGATTTTCATTTGTTGCCACTTCAAATCATCAAAATTAAATGAAATAAACATTTGAATGCATCAGTCTGTGTGCAATGAATAAATATAATGTACAAGTTACACCTTTTGAATGCAATTACTGAAATAAATCAAGTTTTTCAAAATATTCTAATTTACTGGCTTTTACCTGTATATATAGTTAGATATATTTTGGAGGGTTCTAATCTTTTTATGGCTGTTAAGTAGATCAACGTTAGCTTTATTTTTCAACTCACATGTAAGCAAATGCGCCACAGCGTCAATTCCGGTCCTATAACAATCGCTATTTCTTCTGAATCAAAATATATATTCCTATATTACATGTAGCATATTATTTTTGCGCACTTTTGGTCTTTACCCTCGCACAATGACGTAGCTAGCCCAAAGCTGACTAAAAAGTCACATATGGGTCTCATTCAGGTCTCATTGTGTTGAGACTGAAGTTTGAAGGGATCAGATTACAAATCAGATCTGGACTACTTTCTGATGTGGTGTGAATCGGATGCAAACAGATCAGATTTGAAGCATTTTTGGATTTACCCTCGCACAATGACGTAGCTAGCCCAAAGCTGACTAAAAAGTCACATATGGGTCTCATTCAGGTCTCATTGTGTTGAGACTGGAGTTTGAAGGGATCAGATTACAAATCAGATCTGGACTACTTTCTGATGTGGTGTGAATCGGATGCAAACAGATCAGATTTGAAGCATTTTTGGAGAGTTTTGACTGGCTGTGTCGCTTGTGGGGGGAAAAAAAATCCCATTTGGTGTGCAGTGTAAAGGGGGCCCATGTTGTCTTACAGGCGGTTTCGACGGGGGATGTGAGACGAGAGGTCACTTTCTGCAAGAAAACAGGAGTGCGGGTCCTCGGCATCATAGAGAACATGAGCGGCTTTGTTTGCCCGCATTGCTCTGTGAGTTAGCTTTTTAAGGTCTTTGTCAGAGCATTTTTTTAATCTATTTGTTTTTATTTTATTTATTTTTTTAGGAATGCAGCAATATTTTCTCCAAAGGTGGTGGTGAGGAGTTGGCCAAACTCACAGGCTCAGTTTTCCTTGGTGAGATGTAATGTCAGCTTCCAGCCACTAAGTGTCACTACTCCTTAATTATTAGCCACACTTTTACAGTGCAGCAGTTCTCAAATATTTTTTGTTGTGCCCCCTCTCTCCACACAACTACAAATAGTATCATTTGTCTATAAAATGGGTTATAAGTACACCTCTGCAAAACATTAAAGAAAAAATAAATATAGATCAACTTACAAATAACTAAGACAGGGGTGCTCATTACGTCGATCGCGAGCTACCGGTCGATCTCGGAGGGTGTGTCAGTCGATCACCAGCCAGGCATTAAAAATATAGTCCTAAAAATGAGCGATCATAAATCTTCACTATGACGTCACTTTCGTCACTTGATTGACATTCACGGCACCCGAGGGTCTTCTGAGATGACGCTGGCTGCTGCCAGCTCATTAAAATTACCGACTGGAAGGCGAGAAACACTTTATTTCAACAGATTCTGGCGCCGTACCTGTCGTCAAAACTCCAAAGACCGACTGCACAGTTGCACAGTTGCGCTAACAAAATAAGAAAGCTGGCGTGCACAAGCTAGCAAGCTACGGAGTTTGCCGACAATGTATTTCTTGTAAAGTGTATAAAAAGGAGTACGGAAGCTGGACAAATAAAATGCCAAAAACCAACCACTTTCATGTGGTATTGGACAGAAAGGAGGACTTTTTTTCTCCTCCATTCGAAAATGCGGACATTATCATCACTACGGTCTGATTCCAATCAATGCAAGTCATCAGAATCAGGTAATACACCAACTTATATTCTTGTCTTCATGAAAGAAAGGAATCTATATGTGTTAAACATGCTTGTATTATCTTTAAACACCTTTAACTTATTAACAATATTAACTATATGTGTTAAACATGCTTGTATTATCTTTAAACACCTTTAACTTGTTAACAATATTAACTATATGTTAAACATTCTTGTATTATCTTTAAACACCTTTAAGTTGTTAACAATATTAACTATATGTATTAAACATTATTGTATTATCATTAAACACCTTTAATTTTTTAACAATATTAACTATGTGTTAAACATGCTTGTATTATCATTAAACACCTTTAACTTGTTAACAATATTAACTATATGTGTTAAACATGCTTGCATTATCTTTAAACACCTTTAACTTGTTAACAATATTAACTATATGTATTAAACATACTTGTATTATCATTAAACACCTTTAATTTTTTTTAACAATATTAACTATATGTGTTAAACATGCTTGCATTATCATTAAACACCTTTAACTTGTTAACAAAAACATATATTTCATAAATAAGTAAATAAAATTATATATATGAATGAGGTAGATCCCCACGACTTGATCAATTGAAAAGTAGCTCGCCTGCAGAAAAAGTGTGAGCACCCCTGAATTAAGATTTAATATTCATGGATTTGCCTGAAATTCCCCCAGAATATACTTTTTATTAAACTACAAACATGTTTGACCCACTTAAACCATTTAATACTGACAAATTCAATTAAATAAACTCAATAAAAATTCCAATTGATCAGCATCATTAATCAGGAGCGCAATATATAAAACACTTTAACCTACAAAACAAAAAGGAATAAAACCATCTGTGCTAACTTTTATTCATCAAAATAAGGAAGTCGGGATTAATGGCTACAACAAAAACGTTTTGTAGTGCACATCTTTTTGAAGTGGGGTGACACTGATAACACACCCCGAGGGTCACATGCGCCCCAGAATTTAAGGACTGCAAGGCAGCAACAACTTGGAAATGTATAAAAGTACATCCATCCATCCATTTTCTACCGCTTATTCCCTTTTGGGGTCGCTGGAGCCTATCTCAGTACATATATAATGTATATATGTTTATGTCTGCTGCTAAGGAAGACCAGTATTTATCCTTTTAAGTACAATAGAAATATTTTAATTATATGACGCTGTAAGAAATTAGCATCACCGTACTTGTTTTAAGTCATCACTATCCCATCCAGGTTCCGTGCCCTTGGACCCAAAGCTCAGCACCTGCATAGAGGAAGGCAAAGACTTCCTAAAGTCATTCCCAGACAGCGCCACCTTCAGTGCTATTAGCAGCATTACGCAGACTCTCCTCAGCAGCCTGCAGGCCGCCTAAGCAAGCGTCACTCAACACTGCATTGTTAATAATTGATGGACCATGACTACTGTGCAGATATGTCAATCTTAACAGTCTTGCTCACCAATAAATGTGTAATTAATTTATGTATTGTGTTGTAGAATTAAAAGGACACATTTAATTACTGCAAAGTGAAAATATAACTTGAAAAACTTAGATTCAATATAGTAATTTGATTACATTTTCACAACTGAATTATTTTTTTTAATATATTTTATTTCATTTTCTAAAGAGCTATTATCATGGCTATATATTACGTTTTGCTACCAAGAAACATTCTAATAGAACAGGTGCAGCTACAGTGCTAAAGGTGTGAATCACTACGGTGTGAAATCTAACAGATCCTACAATGGTGTGGAACAATTGCACTGTGGAATAGTCGAGCCTGAACAAGAACACAAAAGGGAATATTTAACAAGCTTTGACTGTGTTGGGAAGCCACGCAAATCTAAGTTGGATTCTTTAATTTGCTTGTGGACACATGAGGATAATAGCAGTGGGCAGTACAGGATTGTAATGACAATTGAGAACAGCTCCAAATGATCCAAACAGTTTTATGGGGGAGAGTAAACTGGAAAACATTTCCTGCAACCCTTCAGCTTTACATCCAATAATAGTAAGGAAACACTCAAATCCATGCAGGACAGCTGGAATGTAAGGAATAGAAGAAGAGGACAAGAGAGAGCGCTGAAGGGGAGATGCAATGTTTGGAAAATATGCTTGAGACCCAAAACTGGGCACACACCCCTTTAATGCAAACAGCAGTACTACAGCAACACACAAGTTTGGAGAATGTTTGCGTCAAAGATTTTGAATACAGCTACACACACCTGCCACCCAGACAGCGACACACTAAAAGGCATTTGTAATGATTTGAAGCAATTACATCCAGAATATTTCCAACCACTTAGCACAAATAACCCACAGTGCAGAAAATCTATCTAGTTATCTTTACGTTATTTATATATATATATATATCCTGGGAAGTTAAAGACTTGATGCATTTCAACAATTTAATGGACATTT
This sequence comes from Nerophis lumbriciformis, assembly GCF_033978685.3. Classification (NCBI taxonomy): domain Eukaryota; kingdom Metazoa; phylum Chordata; class Actinopteri; order Syngnathiformes; family Syngnathidae; genus Nerophis; species Nerophis lumbriciformis. The sequence continues at coordinate 4,778,188 of NC_084558.2, read as the reverse complement.
TTTTTTATAAATAAAATCAGTGGCGGAAAAAAGAAAAGAAAAGGTCCATACATTTGTACAAATAGATCCTCAAGATTTATGCAACTCCCAGTTTGGAGGAGAAAAGCTGCACGGCCCTTTGGTCAGCTCTATAAGACAGAGCTGCCGCAGTCAGCCTCGAGGCCCCAAATAAGTGGTGTGGGGGGGAAAGGAATCTTTATCATACAACTATTTTGAAACAAACTTGCGCACGCACACACACACAACAGACAAATCACTACATTGCGCATTTACAAGTTGACTATCAAATTTGTACACATTGAGACCCTATCATGAGACATCTTCATTTAGTCCCTGCCAACATCTTCTCTTCTTCCAACTAGTGTTGCAGACATTTTACAATTTTTTTCTCCCCCCCCCCCCCCCCCCACACACACAATTTACACTTTTTATTCCCCGGCAGCGACACGTCAAGAACAGATCTTGTAGTGGAGATGTTGGGGCTGGGTTTATTTCGTGGACAGAATGAGGGCGACGATGAGCCCGTAGAGACCCAAGACTTCGGCGAAAATCAAGATGAGGATCATGCCCACAAAAAGCCGCGGCTGCTGAGCCGTGCCCCTGACGCCCGCGTCACCCACTATGCCGATGGCAAAGCCGGCTGCCAGCCCGCTCAGGCCCACGCTCAACCCGGCTCCCAAGTGGAGGAAGCTCCTTGAAGAGAGACAAGATATGCAGGAGGTCAAATCAGCCATTTTGAGAATTAGCAGTAACAGTAATATTGAGGGGACGGGTTGTGGGGTTAAACGTTATGACTGCCACAAAACTGACATTACATTCATAATGCAATATAGAGCGTTCTGAAATATTTAAAATATGTATAAACATTCATCCAGAATTCGATTCATAACATGCAGTATGTCATTCTGCTGTAAGTTATTTACTGTAAGTGCTCTTCTTATAGCCGGGGCATTCATTACCTGAGCTAAGAGGACGAGGGGTTTACTGGAAGCAGGCGATAATTGGAGTGATGCTGTTACCGTATTTTCCGCACTATAAGGCGCACCTAAAAACCACAAATTTTCTCAAAAGCTGACAGTGCGCCTTATAACCCGGTGCGCTTTATATATGGATAAATATTAAGATTCATTTTCATAAAGTTTAGGTCTCGCAACTACGGTAAACAGCCGCCATCTTTTTTCCCCGTAGAAGAAGCGCGCGGTGCATGCTGGGATATGTGACGTTTCATTTCCATTTGTGTGTTTATGTAAAGACCCCAAAATGGCTCCTATTAAGTGTGTTGTCTGTCTAATTATAAATAATGCAGACGAGGCGTGTTAACTGAGGTCTCAACGTTTACTCACAGCGTGCTCATAACCACATTCTAACTCCCAGCATACAACGCTTCTCAGGGCTACCGCGCATGCTCGTAACTATCGTTGCATGCTGGGTAGTGTAGTTGTTATATTTGCTAGCTCATAACAGCACATTGAGAGACACGCTTACGCGCTTAATTCAATACTCGCCGTCATTCCGGGTGGATTGACAAAAGACCTCCAGCCGCTAGATATTGGTGTCAACAGGGCATTCGAAGCTAGACTGCTAACTGCGTGGGAACAATGGATGACAGAAGGCGAACACACCTTCACTAAGACGAGGAGGCAGCGCCAGACGACGCCAACATCTGCCAGTGGATCGTAAATTTGCCCAACTTTTCACTTCGGACACCGAAGACGAAGGATTTACGAATGAAGAATAACTTCAGAAAGTGAGCGCTATGTTTATTTTGTGTGTTGTGACATTAACGTTCGAGCAACATTATGTTGCTATTGCTCTGCACTATTTTGAATTTGACTATGTTTGTGATTGCACATTTGCGTACATTTTGGGAGTGACCAGAGTTGTTAGAACGCTGGTTTTTAATATATTATTAAAGTTTGACTGACCTATCTGACTGTTTTTTTGACATTCCCTTTAGCGCAGCGTAGGCGCGGCTTATAGTCCGGGGCGGCTTATTGGTGGACAAAGTTATGAAATATGCCATTCATTGAAGGTGCGGCTAATAATCCGGTGCGCCTTATAGTGCGGAAAATACGGTATTTCCTAAAGTTAGAAACTCGTTACTTCTATTTTCAACTTTAATAAAGGTTTACAATGCTCTAACTAAAATTATTCCAATACAAATGGCTAATTAGAATTTATGTAACACCGGCAGAATCAAATATAACAACATATCCCTTATACCAGTTTTTAATATGCAGAAGCTAAAGGAACATTATTTCAGGTCATGTAGGGTGATTAAAACATTTTGGGAAGAGATACATTATGTAATTGAAGGACTTCTTTAAAAAAAAACTTAAGAAAATAAAATCACACTGGATCCAATTTTTTCTCTCTTGGGATTATATCCAGATAAGCGTAAATATAGTAAAAATTAACAACATAACTTGGTGTAGTGACTGCAAAGAAATGTGTTGCATTGATAATGAAAGTCTAGCCACAAACATATTAGGCAATGGATGAATCAAAAGTTAGTGCTACCTTCGGCAAGAGTAACATACAGTTTAAAGAACATATTGCATATAAAAGTGAACTGATAGTGTTTGATTTGTTCCCTCATTTTCTTGTCTTATGTTTGTTCAAAGAAAAAAAATGTTTTAACTACAACTATTTGTTAAATGAGAAATTTTCTTGTGTTTATTTTGTCTTATTTTTTCGTTGATGTGCTACAAACATTGTAAATAATAAATAAATAAAATAAATCTAAACATTGATGGGGAAAAATAGTTTAGAGTGCATGAGAAAGTTGTTATCTTGGAGCAACAGAAGCAATGTTGTAATAGCAGCAAGTAGCAAACTGCTCAGTCAGCATTCCTACTATGGTTGATGAGTTGATTCAAATATTGGCTGCACTACTCAAAGGTGTGTTACACTTGCACTGTTATAAAAGTTTTTTTTAATTTTGTCTATCATCCACAATCTTTATGTGAGACAAGGACACGTGTTTTTATTTGTTTATGTATTCTAGATAAATGCTAGCTAGAGTCAGCTAACAATGGAGGTAATGGGATTCGCTCTATTCTACGTATTAAGCGCTCTAAAAACCTCCATCAAGGTTTTTTATAGGTGGGTTGAAATCACGTGACCTGGAGGCACATCCGGGTAATTCCAGGTTTTAAGCGATGGTCAAAGCCCCATTAGGCTACTGTTTATCTGAATCAGTGCAGATTTGGGCATATTTTGAAAGGTTTAGAGGCAAATATAAAAGTGATCATGAAAAAATATTTAAAATGGGATGGAGTGGATTTTTACACTCTTAAGGAAAATATATTTTTTAAAGATTTAAATCATTTATCATCACCAAGAGGTTACTGCTACCTCACTTTGACACTTGTGGTATATACAAAAGAGAAGATTGGAGGCACATCATGTCTTCACAACTGGAGAGGTCCACAAATTAAGCAGTAATCCATGAAAGACAAAGGTGAACTTATAATAACGTTTTGATTGACATAACGATTGCTGAGCTGCTGTGATCGTGACGCTAATGAGAAAAATGATACGTTTGTTTGCAGTTTAATTCCTACGACAAATATTAGTCTCATCGACAATTCATGTCTGCAGTTTTTATGGTTTGAAGTTCATATTTTGTCTCATTTAGCTATAAACGTCCCTGTTGTTCAGCAATGTTTGCTAGCGATATCAAGATTCAGTATATGAATGAGCCCACGGTAGATTTATTCATCTACTTTATCAATACTAATGATATTTTCTTGATGCTAACAAATATCACCAAGGACGCTATAATGTGGTCTTCTGTGTCGAATAAAGCACTTGGTTTTCCTGCACAACAACAACTAAGCTTTTAGTTTCTGTTATGAAAATCGACAACAAAAATATGGTGTATTGGACCAACAATCACAATATTTATTACCAAGACTTAACATGACGTTAGTTTATTTGCACAACCAGGTCTTTCTAGTTATATTTAGGCATAGCAACCACAAAAGAACACAAACTAATGCGATCTATTGTCACTTCCTTAGATTTAATTCTGCTATCAAACACTAATATGGTAGAGAACAAACTTGATTGCATCACAGACAAATATTTTACAAAGTGATTGCTGTAGACACGAGCATGGTCTGATTGTATTCCACAAGATGATGAAAGTGATATTTTTAAGAGCAATTTCCTTCGACGCACTTTCGTTATTTCCTGACTTTATTACCTTTATGACCCACTTCTTTCGGGACTCTGTAAAAGCTATTTCCAATCTCTCTATCTGGACTGGAACACCTAAGAACAGAACAGCAATGCGGCATTTTCTGATCAAATTCTGCACTCTGACTTGTTTGATGCTACGCACAACCTGCTTGACCATCGTGTGAATTAAGCCGCTAAGAAGAAAAACGAATGTAACGTCATGCAACCCTAATATGTAATATTTACATATTTTGCTAATTTTAAGCATACGGTGGCGCATTCATTTCACAGACGCATCACAACGTTCGCTTTTTCCTTAAACAACAACACATCTGCTCATGACAGATTTCATGCGAGACAACAACGGCAGCAAGTAGCAGTATTGCCAAGTGCTAAACATGAAATGAAAACTTCGAACATAATAAAACAATCACTTACTCTACAATATGTGATCTCACTGGGATGTCGACTGATGCGATGTTCAATTCCTTTCCGTTTAGATAAAATAAGTTATCATAATCCTCACAGGTATCCAAAAAAAAGGTGGGCGCAAACAGGCGTCTTTTCGTCTTTCTCACCATCTTTGGGTCTAAGTTGAATGTCAAAGTTGAACAAATTCTCGGTTTATAGCAACAACCTTGTAGTATAAAAGTGAGAGTCAATGCATTAGCTAACTGTCTCAATATGTCAATATTGCAGCATAAGCTTATTACCTCTCTGTGATCACGGTGCCGCTAGAAAAAGTTCCTTAACGTTATCGCTTATAATAACAATATAGCTAATACTTGGCTAATATTTAGGTCACGACATGTAAATGGAGTATTGTTGGCAGTTTTTAGATGTTTTAAGACAGTTTTATGGGCACAATCGATGACTCCCATTAGCTTAATTGTTAGCCACCTCGTAATCAGAATGCATTAAAAAAGACAGACATGTGTATTCTTGTCTTACATAGGGACTGTAAATGATAGGCAACATTGTGCAAAGCTATTGGGGAGCTTTTTTATTCCATTATTTACAAACCAGACATAAAATTACATATTTACCTCATGTATGCTTTTTGTACACAAATGAACATGTTTACTGGTTTTAAAGGGGAACTGTACTTTTAAAAGGGCTTCTTTTGGAATTTTGATTAGCATTCACAACCCCCTATGTAAGACAGGAACACGTGTGTAGAGTGCCCTATAGGTGGAATAGAGCAAATATTACTACCTCCATTGTTTGTTGACTTGTTTTTTTAACGTTGATTTACTTGTTAAAATACATTTTTTTAAATTTAAAAGATGTGTTCTTGTCTTGCATAAGGATTGTGAATGATAGGCAACATTCCCCCCAAAATTCCCCCTTTAACAACAATACAAGGGTAACACAGTTGTGCAACCAATATCTTAAAGCGCACAGAAAGGAGCTAAATGCTGACCAGTCATGATAGCACCATCTTGTGGTGTTATTAAAAACACAAAGCAGCCGGCGACTCCTATGGTCTTACTTGGTGGTGAATTGACTTAAGGTGTTGATTGGTGCATTTTCAATAGTATCTAGTGTACGATGTGTGTTTTGTGTGACAGGAGTACTCACTTGTAGAGTGTGACCTGCTCGTTAATGTTGTTGGCAATCAGCACTGCTACAACGAGGCCATAGATGGCGATGATACCCGCCATGACCACGGGGATGATGGACTTCATGATGAGCTCTGGCCTCATCACGGACATGGCGGCGATGCCTGTGCCGCTCTTGGCCGTGCCGTACGCTGCTCCCAAGGCTGGCAGAGAGAGGGAAGCAGAAACACAGCGATGTGAAGTAACCATTATAGTTTCAATTCCCCTCAAAAAGTTGGTCATGACGACATATGGGACATTTTTCACCGCATCAGTCTGCGTCTCGTTTCCTCTATCGATTTTACTGTCAAAACTTAACGGACTTTACAGTGTGCTATAATATGAAGAATCGACAAAGATGAACTAGCAAACTGCCAGAAAAATACACACGCATGGATGAGCGAGAGCTGCTTCAACACAATTTTGTCATTAAATGGTGCCACAGTGTCAGAGCGACACTACAACAAAACCAGAAATAAGGTAAAGGGGTTTTGATCACATTTTCCATCATCTTTTTAAAGCAACAAGCAAGCAAACATGTTTGTATTTACTAACGCAGGCTGCATCATTTGCTTGGCATATGTACAAAAGAAGGTGGTTTGCGGTTTCCTCTTAATTTTATCTGAAAGGCCCCCGGAGACGTCTTAGGGAAGCAGCCTGAGGCCTGCTGTTGCCGGTTAACTCGTTTATTGGGACAACGTGCTGAGCGCAAGCTTGGACGTGTAGCAGAGTCGATGCTAAGATTAGCAATAAAGCTTTCTAACAAATGACGCACACCAAGCCTGCCAATCTATAAAATGTATGATTAAATTGATGTGGTCGGTAAAAGGCTGTCCATTTAGAAATGAGTAGGACTGGCCAATAATAGGAATATTGCCAAACGTGTCCCTGAACTACCCTTTTTTTAAACCGAGGTACCACGATCGTAACCTTGAACCAAAAGAATAGCCAAGATCTTCATTTTTATCCTGCAAGGTGATAAATTAGCTCGAAAATCCCTGCCACTCATTATTTCTAGGTATGTGTGTGCATGACAGGAGACAACACGGAGTCCTTAAAACATTTGTTCACGGTCTATGAAATGTGTCACGTCTGGCAGCTCCTGCAGTGGTGTGCAACTACAACCTCTGGATTTTTAATCCTAATCCCTTCAGATCAGGCTAAGAGCTTTTACATTTTTTACTCCGTGGCAATGATTTGCTATGTGGGAAGCCCCTGTGACGTCACGGCACGGGTGGTGCCTGGAGCTACACAGGCGGCCGGCTGTAGATTGGTCGGTAGTGCAGAGGCGGTTGAAAAAAGGGAAACACTGGTCCAAATGTAAGAATCAGTAGTAAAAATAAATCATTGTGCTTTTATTTAACGACGTGCTGCCGGCTGTGCAGAGATTAGGCTGCAGCATTTATGTGTCACACTGAACGCTTGCGTCTGAATCTGCTGCCACATGCATATTTTGTTTCAAACAAATAAAAAATAGATGCTGCACATCTTTGATGGAATTGTCAAATAGCTAAATAACTGATCGCCAAGACTGTTGATTGTGTGGATTTGACCGCATCATGAAGCCAATGAAAAGAAATGGAGTGCAGTTTTTGGCTGCAACCAGCAGAGGCGCTGTTGATTCAGCCTCAACAAGTTAGGATCTAAGCAGCTATGGATCTCTCTCTCTCTCTCAGAAAGTACCACCTCAGAAAACACTTGGCTCTCCAAGTACCACCATAATGACCAACATTAAAATACAGTAGTGTAGTAGGCTTAAGTATTCATTAAAAACTGGGCAGAAGTTTTATTCAACGAGTATATTGAATCTTTTCGCCACTGTAACACATGGTTTGAACTGTAACACTGTTTAAATATAGGAAAATAAAACACTGAACTTTAATGAATGGGCATCTACCACAACACAGAAAGTAACATTACCATAGCTGTGGCTGTATTGTGAGATTAGCTTGACATCAAAAGATTGTTTTGTTCCAAAGAAAATTTGACATGTAGGGACATAATCTTTCACAAACTATTCCCAGCTGTGCCAAAAGTCGTATCACCAAAGTGAGAATGAACGCAACACAACCTTATAATAAATCTAAGTGTAATAAAAACAAACATGAAACAAGCATTATTAAGTGTTACACATCAATGTCAAACTTGAAAACTTTGCTCTCATTGATAAATTGCCATTTTTGTGTGCGTCTGTTTTCTTCATATCAAGAGGGTTCACTCGTTGCTATCAGCACCTGACCGCGTTTATTAAAAAGCAGAATTAAATGGAGTGAATCGTCTTGTCAGCCATTTGCAATCTTTGTCTCTGGGGGAGGAGGTAGGACAGCAACAGAGAGACAGAAACAGAAGTGAGAAGCACTGCAAGGTAATTAAAATTAAGAGGGAAACAAAGTTGATTGCAACGCCAAATGTCCACTATTTATTGAAGTCTATTTTGTGCTAAGAGATTGAGAGTCAAATTTATTTGTACTGTTTGGTTACTTATTTAAGATAATAAAAGTTGACGTTCCAATTACAATGGTAAAAATACTCATTCAAAATCAATGTTTATTGCATTTGAAATACATAGTTGCATTATAATTATATATTATGATTACATTCGTGCTTTATTTAAAGTTAAAGTTAAAGTACCAATGATTGTCACACACACACACACACTAGGTGTGGCGAGATTATTCTCTGCATTTGACCCATCACCCTTGATCACCCCCTGGGAGGTGAGGGGAGCAGTGGGCAGCAGCGGTGGCCGCGCCCGGGAATCATTTTTGGTGATTTAACCCCCAATTCCAACCCTTGATGCTGAGTGCCAAGCAGGGAGGTAATGGGTCCCATTTTTATAGTCTTTGGTATGACTCGGCCGGGATTTGAACTCACAACCTACCGATCTCAAAATGACACTGACAATGTTGCGATAATTTGGCGTAGGGCTTGGCGATACATCGAGTTTGCAAAATATATCGATATATTTTTAAACAAGATATGAATTAAGAACATATCGTAATATCGATATAATTTATTTGGGCGGTATAGCTCGGTTGGTAGAGTGGCTGTGCCAGCAACTTGAGGGTTCCAGGTTCGATCCCCGCTTCCGCCATCCTAGTCACTGCCGTTGTGTCCTTGGACAAGACACTCCCAGTGCCACCCACACTGGTTTAAACGTAACTTAGATATTGGGTTTCACTATGTAAAAGCGCTTTGAGTCACTAGAGAAAAGCGCTATATAAATATAATTCACTTCACTTCACTTATTTCACTTTAAAATGACCAAACGCCACTTATTTGTTGTGTTCCTTGTTTCCCCCGCTTCCCTCCACGGGATACTAAACCCCTCCCCTTCCTCCTTTCAAGAAGTGCTTGCACATAAGAACATGTTTACTATGATGGGTCACAATTGGTTGAGATTAGGCCAATCAAAGGCAACATAGGGCGCGTCATCGAGCCAGGAAGGGAAATCACAACAGACATCCCAAATGACGACAAGATAGAAGAGAAGAGGGAATTTCCAGCGAGTGATTTATATACTAAAAAAAACTAGTGGAAGATGGCAGAGGATTCTCTTCCTTAGATTTTTCTTTCAGCGATGTAAACGACGTCCAGGAAACCCACAATGCGTCTATTTAGCACATTTGGACAAATGTATGTGTCTGGATAATACATTAATTTGAGTTGTTCACCATGTAAACCCAAATCAAAACTGGAAGAGGTGGAATACACATTTAAGAACACACATGATTGTGGCAGGCATGTGATGACTTTTGCTACACAGTATAGCCTGTCTAAATACTACATTTAATTTTCATTGGTGTTTTACAACAAGACAGTAGCTGACATTTTGTTCATTATTTCTACTCTTTATATTTCAACATTGAATAGAAAATGGATGGAATAGTTGAATCATTTTGAAACAAACAGCAAGATCATAGTCGCACAATTAAGTCAAGTCACTTACTTGGCGCTGACCACAGACATGTGGTCTAGTAGGACCACAGAACCGTAAGTGTGTGACAGTCCATTACATCGTCGACTTGGAATTAAAAAGTGCCTGTCTGCAAATTTATTTTTTTATCTGAGTTTGATACATTTTGTATTATTTGCACAGCTATGTTATTTAGTTTACGTAGAAATAATATTTTTCTACCATCCAAGACACTTCACCCCTTGCTCCTGATGGCTGCTGGTTAGCGCCTTGCATGGCAGCTCCCGCCATCAGTGTGTGAATGTGTGTGTGAATGGGTGAATGTGGAAATACTGTCAAAGCGCTTTGAGTACCTTGAAGGTAGAAAAGCGCTATACAAGTATAACCCATTTATTATTTATTTATGTTATAAATAACATACTGGGCCACCTACTCAGTGGCCTAGTGGTTACAGTGTCCGCCCTGAGATCGGTAGGTTGTGAGTTCAAACCCCCGGCCGAGTCATACCAAAGACTATAAAAATGGGACCCATTACCTCCCTGCTTGGCACTCAGCATCAAGGGTTGGAATTGGGGGTTAAATCACCAAAAATGATTCCCGGGCGCGGCACCGCTGCTGCCCACTGCTCCCCTCACCTCCCAGGGGGTGAACAAGGGGATGGGTCAAATGCAGAGGACACATTTCACCACACCTAGTGTGTGTGTGACAATCATTGGTACTTTAACTTTATGCAATTCTGTGCTACCCAGTTTTTTTTTTCTGTGCTGTTAATACCCATCTTGACTAACTTGGTTAATAAAAGTTCCACTGACTGTTTACAGTACAGTTGTCACTCACTTCAATTTAAGTAAATTCCCCTCAAAAATGAATATCTTTATATAAATATTTTCACCGGAAAATATATAGAGATTCATATCTAATATAGAGTTTAAGTATGGTACTTTAACTTTATGCAATTCTGTGCTACCCAGTTTTTTTTCTGTGCTGTTAATACCCATCTTGACTAACTTGGTTAATAAAAGTTCCACTGACTGTTTACAGTACAGTTGTCACTCACTTCAATTTACCGTATTTTCCGCACCATTAGCCGCACCTAAAAACCACAAATTTACTCAAAAGCTGACAGTGCGCCTTATAACCCGGTGCGCTTTATATATGGATAAATATTAAGATTCATTTTCATAAAGTTTCGATCTCGCTACTTAGGTAAACAGCCGCCATCTTTTTTCCCGGTAGAACAGGAAGCGCTTCTTCTTCTACGCAAGCAACCGCCAAGGTAAGCACCCGCCCCCATAGAACAGGAAGCGCTTCTTCTTCTACTGTAAGCAACCACCCGCCCCCGGAAGAAGAAGAAAAAACGCGCGGATATCACCGTACGTTTCATTTCCTGTTTACATCTGTAAAGACCACAAAATGGCTCCTACTAAGCGACAAGGATCCGGTTAATGAAAAGACGCAATCTCTCCATCCGCACACGGATTACTACCGTATTTCACAGCAACTGATATTCCTGTGAACCGCACTGTGGAACGGGAGCACGTACGGTGAATATTCGCACCACAGGGAATGAGAAGTCATCCTTCACTGTGGTTCTAGCTTGCCATGCTAACTTCCACCCATGGTGATATTCAAAAGGAAGACCTTGCCAAAAGAGACCTTTCCAGCCGGCGTCATCATAAAAGCTAACTCGAAGGGATGGATGAAGAAAAGATGAGCGAGTGGTTAAGGTAAGTTTACGTTTACGCGAAGAGGCCGGGTGGCTTTTTTCACGCAGCTCTGTCCATGTTGATATACGTATGTTTGTGATTGCACATTTGCGTACATTTTGGGAGTGAACAGAGTTGTTAGAACGCTGGTTTTTAATATATTATTAAAGTTTGACTGACCTATCTGACTGTTTTTTTGACATTCCTTTAGCGCAGTTAGATGCGGCTTACAACACGGGGCGGCTTATTGGTGGACAAAGTTTTGAAATATGCCGTTCATTGAAGGCGCGGCTTTTAACCCAGGGCGCCTTATGATGCGGAAAATACGGTAAGTAAATTCCCCACAAAAATGAATATCTTTATATAAATATTTTCACCGGAAAATATATAGAGATTCATATCTAATATAGAGTTTAAGTAAAAATATATCAAGAGGTGGCGACTTGTCCAGGGTGTACCCCGCCTGTAAGGGACAAGCGGTAGAAAATGGATGGATGGATACTTTTTCGTCCGTATCAGCCCTAACTTGGCGGACAATACATCGTCCAGCAAAATGGACTATCTGCCCAGGCCTATCATATATGTATGTGCATTAAAATGGAAACTTCACTAGACAAGTCAGATGGTTACTCCAAGTCAGAAGGCACGTCATGTGACTGTCATGTGACCAAGTGTCATTCCTTTCAACAATAAGGAAGTCACCCATTGAAATTGATTTACAAATGGTTTCCTAAAGACAACGTTACGTCCAAAGATGGAATTACATTTAATGGCAGGTAACATTAAAAAGTAAACAGGGGCGGGGGGAGAGGACAATGCGTAAAAACGGTGTCAAATAAATAAATAACACCTCGTAACTGCTTGTTAGCTTCATTGCATCACAGGCCGTGTTGCAATCACCGCAATGAAGCCTAAAGGCTCGATGGTGATCTCGTTCAATAATTTTGGTTTACTTATCAAGTCAATGTGAAAAGACAATGATACAAATACGTCATAAAGCACATTAATTCATGTGACGTCATCGAGCTAGCCCGGCGCCTTTAGCACAATGGCTATAACCACATCAATGAAAATGTACGCGCGACCATTATTTAGACACCGTTCAAATAAACCAAAAGCGGTTTAATTTTTTTTTATAAAGACGTCATCTACGGGAAGTAAAAAAAAAATGGCGTTTGCAACAAGGTGACATTTACGAGCTAGCTTAGAGGGAAGAGCTCGCCGTTAGCGTGCCAAATGACGGATGAAACACATATATAGACTCGTAGCCATCTTTGATGGGGAAAAAATACAAAAAGATAAATCAAATGAATTTGTGGAAGATGAATAGAGACTGATAGTTACCGCTAAACACCATGGCAGCAGAGGCACCCATCACCGCGAAGAACGGGGAGTATTCGGGACTTGCGGCCGACATTCTTCCTCACGCAAGAAGATAAATATATACTTGTATAAAAATATTAACTACAAATTAGTCAATAGCGTCGACTAAAGGGGGGTAACCCGTAAACTGGGAATGTGAGGACACGAAGGAAGCTGTGGCTAACTAAACTAGCATTTGAGTGGACACGCGATCGAGTCACGACTCGGCGATAAATACTCGGCACAAAATGGCGACGGGGGGGGGAAAAATCACCTGACGAGCCTGGAACATACCAAGTCTCCTCCTAAAGAGGGTGCGCTTGGCTGAACATCCACGTTCAATCCACTCTTCTACACAACACACGCTTTACATTTCACATGTATTGATTGTTTTGTCTGCTTTGGGAAGAACATATACGTTGTTTGTGTGCTTAATCTCCCGAAGCCACCCCCTTCTTTGAGTAGTCCACTTGGTACGGTCCGCTGCGGGCTTCCTTTTGATGGAGGGTTCAAAGATTTGACGCCTTTACTGGCAAAACATGATCAAATCCATTCAATTGATAGTCTGTCATGTTTAAATAACACGCAAATATGGATATACGCAATAATACATGTATACACACCGCCGAAGTAAACAGTATGATATTAGAACGGATGTAAAGTCAAGTGCATATGTGTCAGCTGGGTTAGGCTCCAGCATCCAGCTCACCCTGTGACCATAACAAGGACAAAATGGATGGATGGGTGGATGGATGGACATTTTGCACCAGTGCTCGACTGTGCATTTACATCGAGCTGTGACATGCTGCAAGGCGGGCCACAAGAGTGAGAGAATTGAAGGCAGCCATGTGCATGGATGGAGGGGAGGGGGGCGAGTGCAGAGAATCCCCCCTTCTCAAACACCAGGTAGCAGGCGAGGGAGAGAAAAAAGAAGAAGAAAAAAAAGCACCATCTCCTCTTCCTCAATCCATCCCTCCATCCTTCCTCCTCTGCAGTCCAGTCATCACTAGGAATCCCCCATCCCCCTCTTAAAGTGACACGTGATGCCATTTCTACACCTTTGGCATATTGGGCCTCTGTACAGAATTGCATTGCAAGGTTCATTCAATATTTGGTTAGGATGATCATGCACACAACATTTGTTTGTGTAAACAGTCCTCGTTTAAAAGAAGCTGTTTGCAGCCAAATGTGACAAATTCTCACCAAGGCAGTGAGGTAACAGCATTGCTCCAAATGCAGCATAAGCTTGTTTTTTTGTGTAAAACTCTGGATTGTCTCCTATCACCTTTATAAGCCCTTGTTTACTAACATGAAGGGGCCGGGGGGCTGGTGGAGAATGGACTCAGCATGGGTTAAGACATAAGCATCTTACTGAGTGTGGTCTTCTAGAGATGCACCAACCAGACCAACACCCCAAGCATGGAGGCTAAATATAGACGTGCATGTGTGATTAGCCGAATCCTGAATGAACGGCACAGCCTTGGCAGGCCGGAGTCAATGCCACTTATCGTAAAGAGGGAATTACTACGGCACTTTGTCGGATGTTTGCAGACTGCAAATGAAGTAGATGTTTTAACAATGATTTAAATGGATGCATTAACTGTCATGTCTTATACATGAAAATTATAATCAGACACATTTTTTAAAAGAAAAAAAATGGACTGATCTATTAAAAAAAAAAAAAAAATTGAATGTAAAATGATTTAATAATTAAAATAATTTAGTAATATTTATTGAAATATTTGTATATATTTTTACATTTTTTAATGATTTGTAATTGTGTCAAAAAAAACTTTTAAAAAGATGCTGTATTTTCATCACCGTCGTCCAGTATGGCATATTCGATGTATTTTTGGCCTTAATTAAGCATTTACAAGTGTAAAAAACATCAATACTACAGTAGTATCGACCGATTACCAATCATTAGTGTCCGCCCTGAGATCGGTAAATTGGGAGTTCAAACCCAGGCCGAGTCATACCAAAGACTATAAAAATGGGACCCATAACCTCCCTGCTTGACACTCAGCATCAAGGGTTGGAATTGGGGGTTAAATCACCAAAAATGATTCCAAGTGCAGCCTTCGCTGCTGCTCACTACTCCCCTCACCTCCCAGAGGGTGATCAAGGGTGATGGGTCAGAGAATAATTTTGCCACACCGAGTGTGTGTGTGACAATCATTGGTTCTTTAACTTTAACTATAGCACACTCTTCAGTATTAGACTCACTGATTGGCTCAGCCTTAAGCAGCATTACTATATTTCTTTGTACTTTGTGAACACTTGTAGTTTTGATTAAAACAAGTGTAAAGGTGACTATGTGGGTGTGGAGATGTCTAGAGGGCTTCCATAATGTTCAAAAACGTACTTAGAAGGTACCGTAGTTAACAGTGTTCTTAATGCTCTAACTATGAAAATATTTAATTTATAATGAAGTATTTCTACTTTGCGGAAATTAATTCATACAGTCATGCTCAAAACTAATTAGCGATAAACTTTCTACACCGTAGAACCCCCCCCCGTTCCCCCCCAAAATTGTCAGGGATGTAAACATATGTAAAAAACAAAATTAAATAATGAAATAAAATATGATTAAAAAGATGAATACCGGTACATGTATCTGTATATAGAGTATAAAAGCAAAAACCAGTAGTTTACGATATTTTTTTTTAAACAATATTTCCTATTTTACAAGATACTGTCAATATACTGTATATTCAAAATGTAAAGATATATAAAAAACAAGAAATATAATTTTAATATATTTTGCCACTTTTATGTGAGATACACCGCCCCTCAAAACGTCCTGTGTAAAAAATTCCAGTCACGCAATTCAAAGTCAGAAGCTTCCCCAAAGACAACAAAAATAGACAAACCTCTGTGACTAATATTTTCCCCTGATGTCCATTTATTCTGCTTAAAAAATGTATTAAAACAAGAAGGTATTTAGATTGTGTATTGTTTTAAAAAAACTATGCAGTAATAGTGAAGGAAAAATGAGCCGAAACAAACACAACGATGAGGATTAGATGGTTAGATTCCTGGTCAGCTGACTTCAAAAGGCATCTGGCATACTTCTGTAAGTTTGAAGACGTGATCTTGGCAAAAAGAAAAAGAAAAAAAGAAGTGAGCCAACAAGACAAGACAGCATGAATCTGTACATTCACATGAAAATTACACCTGTGATGTTTTAATTGTCATTTAATCATACAGATGAATATGAAAAAGTTGTGTGAGAACATTTTGCCACCATTGTGGAAACTTTTTTTAAACTCATAACGGACGGAAAGTGATAAGATACGTCACATTGTTTGTTAACCAAAAACACACTTCACAAATTATAGAAAAAAGCGCAAACAAGGCTTGCTAGTTAGCTCAGTCAATTGACAACCTTGGCATGAACAAAGTGCAAAATTGCAACGCTCCATTTCACTACATTGTTTTCACAAACACACATCACATATATGAATTTAAAGCTCATAGGTATATGAACCACAAAGTGACAAAGTTTTAGCTGACTTGGAAGAAGAGATTAATGCAACATCATAACAATATCTGATATTTAGGACCGTGGTGGTTGTTTTACTCACAATACCACTGTGCACCTGAATGCACCACAGCTGACAAAACTGTACACTCACGCTGGAAAAACAACATACAGGTACAAAAACAAAACATTTTTTAATGATGAAATGAGGTTAACAAATAACATCTTGTATTCATTTGCAGGACGGTTTCAGGTATGTTTTGTAAAACACATTTCCGGACTTAGATTATGTTTGAGTAAGTGCTAATCGCTGTGTGAAGTGCATGCCATTAAGTGGCCATGGTGTCCTGGAAGCCCCACACTTCCAGCAGGGACACCTGGAAGCTCTCGGCGCACAGGGGCGGGTTGTCGAACGTGGTGCACCGACCAGTGCGCCCGTGGTTCAGCTCCGAGTCAATGTACAGAGCGTTGCCTTCGCCGCCACCTGATCGGCGATAAGAGGGCACACGTAAACATTAGTAGGGCTGTAAATCTTTAGGCACCACACGATTCGATTAAGAATCGTTTGATTCAAAACAGGTCTAGATTCAAAATCAATACTTATATTAAAATAAAATTGTGTGCCAGTTCTATGATTGACTACATTCCTCCATTAAATAGATAAACAGCTATGATATATTTCTAAATAATTTAAAATAAAACTGATTTTGTTTAATAAAATTCTACCCAAACCCATTTAATAAAGTCAAATACAAATAAGGCAACAAAAGAAGTGTCCCACACTGTACAGCAGATATGGCCATCAACATCAACAACATGACTTGCCTGAGTGGTTGGACAGGACAAATAAACATATATATATATACACAGTCATAATGTCATGGCTGTCTTGAGTTTCCAATAATTTCTACATCTCTTATTTTTTTGTGATAGAGTGATTGGAGCACATACTTGTTGGTCACATAAAACATTCATTAAGTTTTTTTTTTAATGAATTTATTATGGGTCTACTGAAAATGTGACCAAATCTGCTGGGTCAAACGTATACATACTGCAATGTTAATATTTGGTTACATGTCCCTTGGCAAGTTTCACTGCAATAAGGCGCTTTTGGTAGCCATCCACAAGCTTTTTGTTGAATTTTTGACCACTCCTTTTGACAAAATTAGTGCAGTCCAGCTAAATTTGTTGGTTTTCTGACATTGACTTGCTTCTTCAGCCATTCTAAAACCTTAATTCTAGCCTGATCTAGCCATTCCTTTGTATGACCACAGAACTTTCCTCCAGAAGGTCTTATCTTTGTCCATGTGATGTCAGATGAAACAAAAATTGAGCTGTTTGGCCACAATACCCAGCGATATGTTTGGAGGAGAAAAGGTGAGGCCTTAAAACCCAGAAACACCATTCCTACCATCAAGCATGGTAGTGGTAGTATCATGCTCTGGGCTTGTTTTGCTGCCAATGGGACTGGTGCTTTACAGAGAGTAAATAGGACAATGAAAAAGGAGGATTACCTCCTAATGCTTCAGGACAACCTAAAATCATCAGCCCGAAGGTTGGGTCTTGGGTGCAGTTGGGTGTTCCAACAGGACAATGACCCCAAACACTCGTCAAAAGTGGTAAAGGAATGGCTAAATCAGGCTAGAATTAAGATTTAAAAATGGCCTTCACAAAGTCCTGACTTAAATGTGTGGACAATGCTGAAGAAACAAGTCCATGTCAGAAAACCAACAAATTTAGCTGAACTGCACTAATTTTGTCAAGAGGAGTGGTCAAAAATTCAACGAGACGTTTGGCAGAAGCGTGTGGATGGCTGCCAAAAGCACCTTATTGCAGTGAAACTTGCCAAGGGACATGTAACCAAATATTAACATTGCTGTATGTATACTTTTGACCCAGCAGATTTGGTCACATTTTCGGTAGACCCATAATAAAGAACCAAACTTTATGAATGTTTTTTGTGACCAACAAGTATGTGCTCCAATCACTTTATCACAAAAAAATAAAGAGTTGTAGAAATGATTGGAAACTTAAGACAGCCATGACATTATGTCCTTTTATTTTTAATTTTTAAAAAACTGATTAAGAATTGTTACAAGCAAGAATTGTGATTAATTCAAAAATCTATTTTTATCTTTTAAACCCCTAGTAAAGAGTGTTGCGTTTTAAGTGGCTTCTCCTTCTTTCTCCTTCACTCACCTACAATGATGGAGTCAAAGTTCCCTGCCATGAACATGGAAGTATTCTTTGAGTTGAGGTTAAAGTGGCGGGCGGACAGGAAAGGTGACAGCTCGCCAAGCGGCTTCTCTGGCTGCGGCAAGATATTGCTGTCCGAGTTTTGCCCCTCGGAGGCGCCCGTGTCCTCGTGGCTCTGATTTTTGACGGCGGAGGCTAACTCGGGATGGCGGATCACCACCCACTCATAGCGCTCCATCTCTGGCTTCAGCTAGCAACAAAGGGGAAGGCTTCAGTAACAGCAAGCACTCATAGAACACGTCATAAACCCGCATGGTGTGACCTGATAAACAAACATGCATTTTAACACCGAGTACACTAGACGTCATCTTTACACTGCTACTTCAGGTGTCAGGTGATGCCCCACTGAAATACAACCGGATCAGGTTACGGCAGTTTCCTATACGGACGTGCCTGAATATGCGAGGATGTTTGCTCATGTGCAGAGAGCTCAAAAGTCCACACAGAGAGTACGTGTAAATAATTCACACACACAGGGCTTCTGAGAGATAATATGTTCTATTTATAGCACGGCAAAGTTTGAAATGCACCACAACAACAGACAAAACTGGTAAATAGTTGTTGTTTTTTAAAGCTGGGAAATACAGGAAAACATAGTAAATGTGATTCACCAAATTTGAGGCCAATGATGTTGAAGTCATCGTGCCATGTAAAGCAATAGCATCCCCTGCTGGCAATAATCCGGCATTGCAAAAAAAGACCCTTCCTCATACAGGGTGGCAAAAACTAAAATTTTTAAGCTAAAGAAAATATGTTTTTTAAGCAATATCTGAAGAGCATGGAAAAAAACATTTCACTGTGGTGTACCCTGCATGTGACAAATAAAACTTGAAACTTTTGGCCCGTGAGTTAGGATAAAAAAAAAAATTTTTTGAGTAGGAAACGGATGGATGGATGGATAGTATTATTATTCAACTTTATTCAATACATCGATGTATATAAATGCATTTGTATTATTTTATAATAAAATAATATAAATAAACCAAAAATTAAAATAACAATTGCGGTTTCAAATCAAAACTAAAGAAAATACCATTTTGTAGCATAGCCAAAACTAAAATCTTTAAGCAAGATAAACTTTTTTTGGGCTTGTGAGTAAAGAAAAATATATATTTAAAAAAAATATTATATATACTATTTTAATATTATTACTCATCTTTATTCAATCACTTTTGTAGTCCTTTTAGATATTTATTCATTATTACATTTATTTAGAAAAAAATAGATTTCTACTATCAAATTAAAAAATAATACTAATGATAAATAGCCATTGCTGTTTTAATAAAAACTCAAAATAACTCACCATAAAGACGAAGCACTCCCCTGTGCCGAAGAAACTTAGCTTATTGCCACCTCGCTTGCGTTCTTCCCAATCTGTTGACAGGAAGGCTCCACATACCTGAGGCCAAAAGAGCGGAGCCATTGTTCTTTCTGCAGCGTTTTTAACCATTTTTGCAAACCCAAGTTCTTTTATTTGCTTGCTTACATCGCCATCTGTGGTTCGGATGAGCAGCAGAGTGGGCTCGTAGCCTTCGCAGTGCGAGTAGAACCTGGGTGAAGATGTCACAGTCGATATTCACATGTAATTCAAGGCAGTATGAAAATGCACATGAGTGATGAAAAATAGTGCACCTGTTCAGGCTGCAGCCGTGTGTGGAGGTGGTGAAGAGGAGCTGAGGTTGGCACAGAGCGAAGCGCTCTGGGATCCACGACCAGATGTCTCGCATCTCCTTGGCGCTGACAATCTCTGAGGAGAAGGTCTCTGGGTTGAGTGCCAGCTGCACGTTATTCCTGATGATGCGGGAAGGAATATATAGCATCTCACCAAGGGACAACACACTACCAGAATATACTTTAGAGTAGTCAGTGTACAGCAGTATCGATTTGCTACCCACTGTAAATGAGTCAACACAGCCATCATTGTCAAAATAGCTGGCAACACAAGTGAGCACCATGGTAATTGTATCTTGGTAACAGTCAAACGTGATGGGGCTGCATGAGTGCACTGTTAAAGTGCCAATGATTGTCACACACACACACACACACACTAGGTGTGGCGAAATTATTCTCTGCATTTGACCCATCATCCTTGATCACCCTCTGGGAAGTGAGGGGATCAGTGAGCAGCAGCGGTGGCCGCGCCTGGGAATAATTTTGGTGATTTAACCCCCAATTCCAACCCCAGATCCCACCTCACTCCTACCCACTTCTCCAAAGTGGGCTGGCTCAGGGTGGAGGACAGAGTAAAACAACTTGCACTGAGCCTAGTCTATAAAATCCGCTACACCTCCCTGATACCGAAGTACATGTCAAACCACTTCCTGAACCGCCATAACTACAACACCAGGGGGAGCTCAACTAACCACGTTAAACCCAGATTCCTATCTAACAAAGGTCTTAACTCATTCTCTTTCTATGCCACATCAATGTGGAATGCGCTCCCAACAGGTGTCAAAGAAAGGGCATCTCTATCCTCCTTCAAAACCGCAATAAAAGTACACCTCCAGGCAACTTCAACCCTAAACTAACACCCTCCCCGGATTGTAAATAATCAAATGTAAATACTTTTTCTCATGCTTTCTGATCTCTCTCTATGTCCACTACTTGCTGTACATATCCTACCAAGTCAGACCTACACTGTTTCAATGTCCATTTCTCTGATGATGCAATTGCTGATGCTGATTGTTGACAGAAGTGTTGATACCAACCAAACCTAACCCCCCATATCCCACACCCCGGATTGTAAATAATTCAATGTATATACTCTGATGATTATCTTGTGTGATGACTGTATTATGATGTTAGTATATATATGATAGTATATATCTGTATCATGAATCCATTTAAGTGGACCCCGACTTAAACAAGTAGAAAAACTTATTCGGGTGTTACCATTTAAAGTTAAAGTTAAAGTACCAATGATTGTCACACACACACTAGGTGTGGCGAAATTATTCTCTGCATTTGACCCATCACCCTTGATCACCCCCTGGGAGGTGAGGGGAGCATTGGGCAGCAGCGGTGGCAGCGCCCGGGAATCATTTTTGGTGATTTAACCCCCAATTCCAACCCTTGATGCTGAGTGCCAAGCAGGGAGGTAATGGGTCCCATTTTTATAGTCTTTTGTATGACTCGGCCGGGGTATGAACTCACAACCTACCGATCTCAGGGCGGACACTCTAACCAGTAGGCCACTGAGTAGGAGCTGCAGTTCATTGAGATAAACCATGCACAAGTCCAAGAAGATCCAGTACCTTGCCAAAAAAGCGGAAGATGATGGAGTGACAAAATATGCCTCCTCCAGACCTGTACCCACTTAGAATTAGGAGGACGGTGAAGGAGTGCAAGGTGTCTAACATCCAAAATTTCAGGAATGATGCAGTGCGAGATGGTTCGCACACTGAATATCGATGACCACCTGTGTTGCAAGCTATTCATTCAATAATGGCAGTCTTATGTCTCATTTTCAGTGCTTAGTATATATATCCTGCAATACAAGCTGCACAAGGACTACTCTAAAGCACAGTACATCCCCACCTATTCGTGGTTCAGGATTCACAAGCCCCGCATATTCACAAGTTTTCTTTTCATCGCTATAAATTGCAAATAATTAGATTTACTTATGTGCAGGGAGGCAGGGAGCAAAAGAGAGTGCTGCAGCTATAAATATAGCAGAGGGCGCTGACTCAAGTCAATTCACTCAACATTTTCTAGCAGGAAGACACTTTGAGGAAATGTGTACCTCATGTTTTGCAAGTACAATACAGTATACGGTAATTGTTTAATGTGTAAAGCTACATTTATAATGTATTTACTGTGAGTCATATTACAGGGTTTAGAGCACAGCTGTCAAATTCAAAGGCCGGGGCCAAGACCTGGTCCACCACATCATTTTATGTGGTCCACACATTATCTCATGTGGCCCACCATCTCATTTATATGTAGTCTGGCACATTATTTCATGTGGCCCATCATGTCATTTATATGTAGTCTATGTGGCCCATCATGTCATTTATATGGAGTATGGCACATTATTTCATGTGGCCCAGCACGTCATTTTATGTGATCCGGCACATTATTCTATGTGACCCGGCAAATTATTTAAACTGGCCCACCATGTAATTTATGTGGTCCAGCACATTTTCATGTGATCCGACAAATTATTTCATGTGGCCCAACATGTCATTTACAGGTTATGGGGTCTGGCACATTATTTCAAGTGGACTGCCACATCTATTTAGCTGACCCACCACGTCATTTTATGTGGTCCAGCACACTATTTCATGTGGCTGATCACGTCTTTTTTTGTGGCCCAGTACATTAATTTATGTGGCTTGCCACGCCATTTTATGTGGTCCAGCACATCATTTCATGTGAAAAGATGGAAATAATAAAGCACTTTTTTGCTAAATGTACTGTATGTTAATTAATTTTTGCTCGAAAAATGTATGCATGCTGTTGCATATGTTCTACACTTGCATATTAACTGATCATGCAACAATAAATTCCAGGCGTTTGTTTTGTTATCCAAAATAAATACTTAAATATCTGCATGTTGCTTTGACTTATGATTTTAAAGCAAATTATCCATCAATCAAAAAATATCTAAAAAATATACATCAAAAACAGTTGCCTTTGCAAAACAAGACTATTATACTTTTAAATACATCTATTTGCGATAACAGGCGGCCGTTTGAGGTCAGCCATAATTGCAATGTGGCTGTCAATGAATAACAGTTTGACAGCCCTGGTTAAAACGATCAAAAATAGGTATTTTCTTAGGCTTTTAATTGGGGCGCCCATTATCCGCGGCTTTTCGACATTTGTGGAGGGTTATGGAACGTAAGCCCAGCGAAGAGATCTACTATACGTGTATCCTGTAAGGGAAGACGATGTAACAGACAATGAATATAGATGGTAGAAGAGAGGATAGAACCCACCTAATGCTGAACCAAAAGGGGAAAGGAGTGAAGATGAGATGCATGGAAGGAGGCACAAACCAAATAAAGATGAAAGAGAATGTGAGTGAGTGAAACCAAAGAAATATGAACGTAAAAGATTTGAGAGCACCTCTTCTGCTTGACAGTGATGCCTTTTTGCTGCAGGGACTTTTCATTGGTGAGCTGCAGCAGAGTGATTTCCTTGCGACTCAACAGACGAATGGAGAAGGCTTTCTCCAGGAGTTTATCAGGCGTGACGACGGAGGCGATTCCTTTGATAAATGCCTGAATGTCCGACCTGACTTTGCTGGAATCCTGCTGCTGGTTCGCCGGCCCTGCCGCCGCCGCCTTGTGCTTACGGTAGAACTTTAGTAACGCTATGGCCACACGGTACAGAATCTTGTAGCCCTCCACCATGAAGACATCCAGCACACGGACCATGTGGCTGAAGGGCAGGTCGCCGATCACCCAGCGCTGCCAGTCCGAGTACACCTTCAGCACGTCCTGCGCCGTGGCAACGATCAGCTTGTGAGCCGGCGCGCAGTACTTGTTGGCAAGGTCCCCGAAGGTCATGCACCCCGACTCGTAGGCTAGGAAGGTCTGATCAAGGAGCCGCTTGCCTGGCTCGTTGCAAGCCAGCATGCGGCTCACGTGCTCAAAACACTGGGCTTCGTCGGCGCTGAAGTGCAGGAGCAAGGACGTGATGGCCGGAAGGGACGGGCAGTAGGAAATGTCGGGAAACTGGCCAGCCACACAGTTAATTATGCGGTGGGCGGAGCCTACTGCGTCTGCTTTCAGACAGTAGAGAGGCACGCAGGCCCCATCCACAAACTCCGGCAGCGAGATGTTGGAGGACGGCTTTTTAGTGGTGGCGCTTCCCATCAGGTCTCGATACACCTCAGCATCCGGCGTCACTGTGCGACAGGGAATGCTTTTGATCAACTGCTGGTACACCTGCGCCCGGAGTTTATGATTCTTAGCCCAGTAACCCTGGCGAGCCATCTGCTTGAACTCTCTCAGGTCCTTGCAGTCCACCTTGGTGGGACCGCCGCTTTTCGCCAGATCCCCCATCTGGTTCCAGTCCACAAAGGTGCCATAGTCCTCTTCAGCCATGGTGGGAAACTGTGACGTTGGGATTGAAGGT
Organism: Nerophis lumbriciformis; assembly: GCF_033978685.3. Lineage (NCBI taxonomy): Eukaryota > Metazoa > Chordata > Actinopteri > Syngnathiformes > Syngnathidae > Nerophis > Nerophis lumbriciformis. The sequence goes on along the minus strand of NC_084558.2, from coordinate 4,753,594 downwards.
GTTAATGAAGTCCTCCTATTTTACATAGCAGCCCATGGCAGCCACTGGACTGAAAACAGGGGGTGAAAGGGAGAAATTAGCACAAAAATATAGTATTGCGATATAGCAGCATGCCTAATACAGCATGCAATGGTAAAAAATTACTTCCTAGTTGCTGCAAAACATTATCCCATTCTTTAACCAAGTTCTCATGTCTACATTCTTGATGCTGTACTAAAGCTTGTCACATGGTTCGAGGCATGGGGGCAAAAAGCATGTCCAAAGATCAATGGCAATATACTGAAAATAACCTTCAGGTTTATTCGTTAACGCTGCTCGTTTAATTTAATCGGTTGCATTTGAACTACTTACATAGAACCTTTTGCACATTCAAATGTACCAAAAAGATGAAAATGTATTTTTTCCTGTATCATACTATTTTTTTTTTGTTTCAACCAGACTAATTTGACGTGCAGCTATAGCCAGCGTATAATTCAATTAAACAAGAGTACCCACCCTACGTTGCTAAGGAAAATGCCTGCCCATAATTCCGAACAGTTACTAAACATAACAAGTCAAGTCTACGGGCTGATCCAGATGAAGGTGTTTGAATTTCATGCAGTTAAAAATATGGAAATAAAATCTTGAGTCAATGTCAAGTAGTAGCTGCATATTATAGTACAATACAAATAAAAGCAGATCTTGCCCCAAGTGGAGGAGTTCAAGTACCTCGCAGTCTTGTTCACGAGTGAGGGAAGAGTGGATCGTGATATCGACAGGCGGATTGGTGCGGCGTCTTCAGTAATGCGGACGCTGTATCGATCCGTTGTGGTGAAGAAGGAGCTGAGCCGGAAGGCAAAGCTCTGAATTTACCGGTCGATCTACGTTCCCATCCTCACCTATGGTCGTGAGCTTTGGGTTATGACCGAAAGGACAAGATCACGGGTACAAGCGGCCAAAATGAGTTTCCTCCGCCGGGTGGCGGGGCTCTCCCTTAGCGATAGGGTGAGAGGCTCTGCCATCCGGGAGGAGCTCAAAGTAAAACCGCTGCTCCTCGACATCGAGAGGAGCCAGATGAGGTGGTTCGGGTATCTGCTCAGGATGCCACCCGAACGCCTCCCTAGGGAGGTGTTTAGGGCACGTCCGACCGGTCGGAGGCCACAGGGAAGACCCAGGACACGTTGGGAAGACTATGTCTCCCGGCTGGCCTGGGAATGCCTCGAGATCCCCCGGCAGGACTGGACGAAGTGGCTGGGGAGAGGGAAGCCTGGGCTTCTCTGCTTAAGCTGCTGCCCCCGCGACCCGACCTCTGAAAAGCGGAAAAAATGGATGGATGGGATATTTGTGGAATATATATACAGTAGTTCACTGATCCCTGCTACCTCACCACCATACCCCTTCACGCAGCCTCCGCTCTTCTGATGCCAACCTCCTCTCCCCACCACTCAGAACCAAGCTCCGGACCTGGGGTGATAGAGCCTTCTCCATCGCTGCTCCCACCCTCTGGAACTCTTTTCGCAAACCCATCCGTGACTGCTCAGACCTTCCTACCTTCAAAAGCCTTCTCAAAACACACCTCTTCAGATCTGCTTTTAACCAGTGATTAGTGTTCTGTGTCTTGTAACGTCCTGTCTTGTAAATGTCCAGAATTATTGTGTATCATCATCATCATCATTCATCATCATCATCTATTTTTATTCCTTTCATGAAAATATATATACAAGCCATATACAGTTGACACTTTCATTGTTTTTTGTTTCTTATACATTTCCATGATCAGAAAGGAGCAGATGGAAGAATACTATTCTTATATTTATCTGCCCCCTTTTTAACACAAATTATTTAGATGACTTTATAACTGTTCCCTCCACCAACACCCGAACTCCAACATACTTTTAATTTTCGTTTAAGCATTTTCAAAATGACACGTTCCAATCAAAATCAAAAATCAGTTTGATATAATTCCAGTTGTTTCTTTTTGTAACTCCTTTTAAATTCAAAGATATTCTTGCAGCTTTTTAAGTCTTTGTTTAGAGAATTCCATGCTTTCACACCAACTACAGATAAGCACATTTGCTTCAAATTTGTTCGCACTCTTGGATATTTAAAGTCATACGGGCTGCAGGATTAGGTCTCTGCTTTTTGCAGATGATGTGGTCCTGATGGCTTCATCTGGCCAAGATCTTCAGCTCTCACTGGATCGGTTCGCAGCCGAGTGTGAAGCGACTGGGATGGGAATCAGCACCTCCAAATCCGAGTCCATGGTTCTCGCCCGGAAAAGGGTGGAGTGCCATCTCCGGGTTGGGGAGGAGATCTTGCCCCAATTGGAGGAGTTCAAGTACCTCGGAGTCTTGTTCACGAGTGAGGGAAGAGTGGATCGTGAGATCGACAGGCGGATCGGTGCGGCATCTTCAGTAATGCGGACGCTGTATCGATCCGTTGTGGTGAAGAAGGAGCTGAGCCAGAAGGCAAAGCTCTCGATTTACCGGTCGATCTACGTTCCCATCCTCACCTATGGTCATGAGCTTTGGGTCATGACCGAAAGGACAAGATCACGGGTACAAGCGGCCGAAATGAGTTTCCTCCGCCGGGTGGCGGGGCTCTCCCTTAGAGATAGGGTGAGAAGCTCTGTCATCCGGGGGGAGCTCAAAGTAAAGCCGCTGCTCCTCCATATCGAGAGGAGCCAGATGAGGTGGTTCGGGCATCTCGTCAGGATGCCACCCGAACGCCTCCCTCGGGAGGTGTTTCGGGCACGTCCGACCGGTAGGAGGCCACGGGGAAGACCCAGGACACGTTGGGAAGACTATGTCTCCCGGCTGGCCTGGGAACGCCTCGGGATCCCCCGGGAGGAGCTGGACGAAGTGGCTGGGGAGAGGAAAGGCTGGGCTTCCCTGCTTAGGCTGCTGCCCCCGCGACCCGACCTCGGATAAGCGGAAGAAGATGGATGGATGGATGGATGGCCTTCTGTGATTCTCATCTTCCGACGTGAACACACATAACTTTTGTATGTCCTTTGGAAGAACTTTATATCTAACTTTGAACATCACTAATAGAGTATGCAATTCTACAATGTCTTTTAGTTTTAATAATCCTGACCTAATGAAGAGTGGATTTGTGTGGTCTCTATATCCTACTGTAAAAATGATACGTGTATTTTACAATGTATTGCTTTTATATTTCCTGTATTTTATATTATTACTTTGAACTGTTTTATATTTTTAATTTTTTATCCTGTAAAGCGTCTTTGAGTACTCTGAAAAGCGCTATACCAAATAAAATGTATTATTATTATTAGTAGTATTATTATAAGTGTCACAAAAAATTGCAAGGAAATTACAAATTTAAGACTTTACAGCATATTAAATCAATTATTTTTCACTTGGTTGCACGTGTTAGAGTACAAAAAAATATCCAGATTTAATTAAAATTGACGTCATCAAATCTGACAATTGCTTTTCCATTCATTATTGCAGAGTTAGCATTAGCTAGCCGCCGCTGCAATACAGAACCTAAAACAATACCAGCCGTACTCTCACAACTAACGACAACTCGCCCACAAAAAGAGACATACAGCCCAAATTAAAGAAATATTCTAAAATAATTTCAATGTAAAAAAACGAGGTAGATAACGCTGGCTAGCATACATGCTAACCTACCTCCACATTATTTTGCAGGGCGAAGCTATCCCGTCTGAATTTGTGAGAAAGCGACATTTGCACATCTCGCTGACGGAGTCAGGAATAAGCCAAAGTGCTTATTTATGACACCGAATGTCGGTGAGAATGTGTTAAATCGGTATCACTATTGCTGATGTTGCCCCTACCTGGATGCATGAAATGTCTTGAGACGTGAAGCGACATTCATTCACGGGAAGCACTCGCGCATGCGCACTTGCGCCAAAGCCACACAGCACAAACAGACTGATTAGAATTGGAAGAAAAAAAACCTCTTAAATGACCCCCTGAGGTACATACTAATAAGGAAAGTTTTATTTTAATATAAGAATGCATAAAACATATTGACTTGTTTACCTCCGGTGGTGGCAGCAGGACAGGAAGAACCCTAACAAACATGTCTTTGTGCTGTGGTCAAAGCCATCACCAAGACACATGACACTTATTACAGATGATTACATTGTGGGAGCCTCGTTTGCCTTTTGTGTGCACCCAAGCAGTTACTCGCTTGCACATTTTAAAACGTTTTGCACCCAGATAACATCCTTTGCAATGTGCATGCAATGTGCATGCATTTGGGGTTTGTTAGTGATTGTGAAACATTTGAGGTAAAATACAGAAGTAGGTATGTGTCAGCATGAGTGTGTGTGTGTGTGAGAGAGAGCAGGAGAGAGAGAGAGAAACAAACAGATGGGTCTAAAGCCAGTAAGCCTTTAGGGCCTAGCTTATGCAGGTTTATGCTCATCAAATCTTTCACTCCCACACATTGCGTGACATCACCGCGTCTTCCTACCATTTCATGTAGTAGTGCACAAACAAAAACACTTTGTTATTGAAATATTCGGAGTGCCTTGTCCAATAAAGCACTTTTTTTCTCCTACAAGTTTTCCTCACTAGAAAACCCCCAGGCTCAAAATCTTTCATCCCATTTGACTTAAAGAAATCGGTGCTCTCTGCCAATCAGAGTTCAGCGTGCTTAATGGTGCTTACATCCAGGAAAAGAAGGTGTGCTATAATGGACCTGTGCAGAGGTGTGGACTCGAGTCACATGACTTTGGACTCGAGTCAGACTCGAGTCATGAATTTGATGACTTTAGACTCGACTTGACAAAATGTAAAAAGACTTGCAACTCGACTTAGACTTTAACATCAATGACTTGTGACTTCACTTGGACTTGAGCCTTTTGAATTGACATGACTTGACATGACTTGCTACTTTCCCCAAAACCCAAAGATGAAAAAGTTATTCGGGAGCGCTCCGTATTTTTCATTGTGTACTTGTCTATCAGCGTTGCGTGTGTCAGCTGGTGTGGTCTCAGTACAACAGCCAATCAAATTAGATCTACTTTGTTTTCATCACACAACATTCATCCAATCAAATTGCAGGACAACCAACGAAGAAGACATGTCCAAACCACACGCCAGTGAACAAAAAACGATACCTAAAATAATTTTGTTTGGGTATAAAAATGACGAGGTGGTCAACACAAAACGGTTTGCAGTATGCAACACATGCGGTTCGAAAATTACTGATGGAGAGGCAACAACTTCCAACTTCGTCCGGCATTTGAAGTTGCACAAAGAAGGGTAAGTTTTGAATGTAAGATAACGTTTATTGGCTAAGTAACGTGACTTTTATTTGCTGTGTTGTTAAATCAGTGAGGCTGTAAACTCACTGCTAACGTTATAACGTTATTGCAAACACGGGAATCTGTTGCAGTTCACTACCTTATTCATACTTTTTGTTCAGTGATTTTTTTAAGCAGGGTTACGTTAGTCAATATATCACGCGTAACGTTAGACGGCGGTCAGCAGCACCGCGTATTTAGCCACCTAAAAAAAGACAAAAATAGTAAAATAAAGGTCAGTTAAAATGTATACTATATTATGAATATGTGTACCGTTTTAGCTAGCTTTCTGACATACTGTTGGTTGTTTACCTCAGTGGTCCCCAACCACCGGGCCGTGGCCCGGTACTGGTCCGTGGATCGATTGGTATCGGGCTGCACAAGAAATATTTTTTTTTTCTTTTTTTAATTAAATCAACATAAAAAACACAAGATACACTTACAAGTAGTGCACCAACCCAAAAAAAAACTCTCTCCCCATTTTGTTCTGGGCATTGAACATGAAGACTCTTCCTTCACTGTTCCGAGTGGCCATGAGAGTCTTGGCAGTGCCTGCCTCCAGTGCTCCAGTGGAGCGAGTTTTCAGCCATGGTGGCATCATACTACGCCCCCATCGTGCACAAATGACTGACAGACTCTTGGCTAATTTGGTCTTTTGCAAATGCAATGCAGCATAGGGCCCTGACATATAAAAAGTACAACTTTTTTGTTATGTTCACGTATATGTCATGTTTTTTCAATGTTAACACTTTTGTACAAATAAGTACATTTGCACTTTATTTTTCAATGTGTTTGTTCTGTAAAGGAATGAGTTAATGTTTAAAATGACTGGTTAATAGTGCTATTATAAAGTGCAATGTCAGCACAATTTTCTTTCCTGCAATTTAAAATGCACTTGTTTTAATAAATAAATACTGAGTTTCAAAAGCATACACAATCTGTGTTAATATATTAGTCTGTGGTTAAAAGGACTTGAAAGGACTCGAAACTCAAAATGCAGGACTTAGGACTTGACTTGAGACTTTCCAGTCTTGACTTTGGACTTGACTCGGGGCTTGCCTGTCTTGACTCGGGACTTGACTCGGACTTGAGGGCAAAGACTTGAGACTTACTTGTGACTTGCAAAACAATGACTTGGTCCCACCTCTGGACCTGTGTGACCTTTGCAATGATCTCATGTGGTATATATTTTTTTAGATTTTCTAAAATTCTAAAAGACCAATTGCAAAACAAATAGTTTAAGATCCTCTATATACAGTGTGACAGGAGCGCTCTCTAGTCAAAGATCCTCTAAATCACGGGAGCGCTCTGCTGTTTTTTCATTCATTCATTCATTCATTTTTATTTATCTCCTTCATTGATGTGCATATTTGATCGATAGACAATTAAACCACAATTATTCAATTTTACAATTACACACCAATGCCTGAGAAGGAGCAGGATGAAGAAAAATCTTATCTTTTCCTGCCCCCTTCAACATAATACGTAGTCTTACTTAATGATATCATATAAACCAACAATTACATCCAAATATAACGAAAACAAACAAAAGAACACACAAAAAAACACAACAAGTGCAAAACTTCAATATGTACAAACCGAACATAAAAAACTAAAGTAATATACACCTCACGGGATGATACAAAACAAATACAAAACCAGGCAAAAGATAAGTAAAATAATAAATATAAAGCAAAATGTAAACATGTCCATATGATCTTATTGTTCTGTCTTTATATATATTTTTCAATTGGAATATATTTTTACAATCTTTTATCTCATTGTGAAGAGAATTCCATAATTTAACCCCCACCACTGATATACACATTTGTTTTAAAGTTGTCCTTGAATACTGATGTTGGAAATGACCTTTTCTTCTACGCTATTCATTCTCAGAAGTGATGACAAACATTTTTTGTAAATTTGCTGGTAATGTTTTACTTTTAGCCTTAAACATGACACATAATGTCTGTAACTTTACTAGCTCCTGTAGTTACAATAAACCCGAATTAATAAATAATATGTTAGGGTGTTCTAAGTAATCTACTTTATGAATAATCCTTATAGCTCTTTTCTGTAGTTGATACAATGCCTTTATGTTACTCTCATATGTGTTCCCCCACACTTCCACACAGTAGCTGATATATGGCAATATAAGTGCACAATACAATATACGCATTGCCTTTTAATCTAACACATATTTTACCTTATTTAATATAAAAATACGAGATTTCCATGTCAGACCGTCATCCAGTATCACTCCTAAAAATCTAAATTCAGAAACCCTTTCAATATCAATTCCATCTATTGACAGTTTGATCGTTTCCTCCCTTTTCCTCTTACAACAAATCATGAACTTTGTTTTTTTTACATTTAATGATAATTTATTGACATCAAGCCATCTCTTAAGTTTAATCATTTTTGAGGACCTATTGCAAAAATAATAGTCGAAGATCCTCTGTATATGACAGGAGCACTCTCTATAGTCAAATATCCTCTTTACAATAGGAGTGGTTTGCTGTTTTTAAGGAGCTATTGCAAAAACTAGTCAAATATCATATGACAGAAGCGCTCTCTAGTCAAAGATCATCTATATGATAGGAGCGCTGTGCTGTTTTTGAGGACCTATTGAAAAAAGAATAGTCAAAAGTCATCTATGACAGGAGCACTCTCAAGTCAAAGATTGTCAATATGATGGGAGCTCTATGCTGTTTTTAAGGAGCTGTTACAAAATTTACAGTCAAATATCTTTTATATGGCAGGAGCACTGTCTTGTCAAAGCTCGCCTATTTGACCAGAGAACTCTCTGGTGAAAGATCCATAGTTTATATGAGAGGAGCGCTGTGCTGTTTTTAAGGACCTACAGCAAAAATGATTGTAAAGATCCTCTATATAAAAGCAACACTCTGCTGTTTTTTAAGGAACTACTACAAAAATGATAGTTAAAGATAATCAATAGGACAGGAGCGCTGCGCTGTTTTTAAGTACATACTGCAAAAATGATGTTCAAAGATCCTCTATATGACGGCAGCATTCTGCTGTTTTTTAAGGACCCATTGCAAAAACTCTAGTCAAAGATCCTCCATATAACAGGAAAGCTCTGCAGTCTTTTTAAGGATATTTTGCAAAAATAAAGATACTCTACATTACTGAAGCACTCTGCTGTTTTTAATGAGCTACTACAACATTGATAGTCAAAGATAATCTTTCTGACCGGAGCGCTCTGATGTTTTTAAGTACCTACTGCAAAAATTATGATCAAAGATCCTCTATAACAACGGCAGCATTCTGCTGTTTTTAAGGACCTATTGCAAACATATTAGTCAAAGATCCTCTAAATGACAGGAGCGCTCTGCTGTTTTTGAGGACCTATTGCAAAAATAATAGTCGAAGATCCTCTGTATATGACAGAAGCACTCTCTAGTCAAATATCCTCTTTACAATAGGAGTGGTTTGCTGTTTTTAAGGAGCTATTGCAAAAACTAGTCAAATATCATATGACAGAAGCGCTCTCTAGTCAAAGATCATCTATATGATAGGAGCGCTGTGCTGTTTTTGAGGACCTATTGAAAAAAGAATAGTCAAAAGTCATCTATGACAGGAGCACTCTCAAGTCAAAGATTGTCAATATGATGGGAGCTCTATGCTGTTTTTAAGGAGCTGTTACAAAATTTACAGTCAAATATCTTTTATATGGCAGGAGCACTCTCTTGTCAAAGCTCGCCTATTTGACCAGAGAACTCTCTGGTGAAAGATCCATATGAGAGGAGCGCTTTGCTGTTTTTAAGGACCTACAGCAAAAATGATTGTAAAGATCCTCTATATGACGGCAGCATTCTGCTGTTTTTTAAGGACCTATTGCAAAAACTCTAGTCAAAGATCCTCTATATATTACGGGAAAGCTCTGCCGTATTTTTAAGGATATTTTGCAAAAATAAAGATATTCTACATTACTGAAGCACTCTGCTGTTTTTAATGAGCTACTACAACATTGATAGTCAAAGATAATCTTTCTGACAGGAGCGCTCTGATGTTTTTAAGTACCTACTGCAAAAATTATGATCAAAGATCCTCTATAATAACAACAGCATTCTGCTGTTTTTAAGGACCCATTGCAAACATATTAGTCAAAGATCCTCTAAATGACAGGAGCGCTCTGCTGTTTTTGAGGACCTATTGCAAAAATAATAGTCGTAGATCTTCTGTATATGACAGAAGCACTCTCTAGTCGAATATACTCTCTACAATAGGAGTGGTTTGCTGTTTTTAAGGAGCTATTGCAAAAACTAGTCAAATATCATATGACAGAAGCGCCCTCTAGTCAAAGATCATCTATATGATAGGAGCGCTGTGCTGTTTTTGAGGACCTATTGAAAAAAGAATAGTCAAAAGTCATCTATGACAGGAGCACTCTCAAGTCAAAGATTGTCAATATGATGGGAGCTCTATGCTGTTTTTAAGGAGCTGTTACAAAATTTACAGTCAAATATCTTTTATATGGCAGGAGCACTGTCTTGTCAAAGCTCGCCTATTTGACCAGAGAATTCTCTGGTGAAAGATCCATATGAGAGGAGCGCTTTGCTGTTTTTAAGGACCTACAGCAAAAATGATTGTAAAGATCCACTATATGACGGCAGCATTCTGCTGTTTTTTAAGGACCTATTGCAAAAACTCTAGTCAAAGATCCTCTATATATTACGGGAAAGCTCTGCCGTATTTTTAAGGATATTTTGCAAAAATAAAGATATTCTACATTACTGAAGCACTCTGCTGTTTTTAATGAGCTACTACAACATTGATAGTCAAAGATAATCTATATGACAGGAGCGCTCTGATGTTTTTAAGTACCTACTGCAAAAATTATGATCAAAGATCCTCTATAATAACAACAGCATTCTGCTGTTTTTAAGGACCTATTGCAAACATATTAGTCAAAGATCCTCTAAATGACAGGAGCGCTCTGCTGTTTTTGAGGACCTATTGCAAAATTAATAGTCGAAGATCCTCTGTATATGACAGGAGCTCTCTCTAGTCGAATATCCTCTTTACAATAGGAGTGGTTTGCTGTTTTTAAGGAGCTATTGCAAAAACTAGTCAAATATCATATGACAGAAGCGCTCTCTAGTCAAAGATCATCTATATGATAGGAGCGCTGTGCTGTTTTTGAGGACCTATTGAAAAAAGAATAGTCAAAAGTCATCTATGACAGGAGCACTCTCGAGTCAAAGATGGTCAATATGATGGGAGCTCTATGCTGTTTTTAAGGAGCTGTTACAAAATTTACAGTCAAATATCTTTTATATGGCAGGAGCACTGTCTTGTCAAAGCTCGCCTATTTGACCAGAGAACTCTCTGGTGAAAGATCCATAGTTTATATGAGAGGAGCGCTGTGCTGTTTTTAAGGACCTACAGCAAAAATGATTGTAAAGATCCTCTATATAAAAGCAACACTCTGCTGTTTTTTAAGGACCTACTACAAAAATGATAGTTAAAGATAATCAATATGACAGGAGCGCTGCGCTGTTTTTAAGTACATACTGCAAAAATGATGTTCAAAGATCCTCTATATGACGGCAGCATTCTGCTGTTTTTAAGGACCTATTGCAAAAACTCTAGTCAAAGATCCTCTATATAACGGGAAAGCTCTGCAGTCTTTTTAAGGATATTTTGCAAAAATAAAGATATTCTACATTACTGAAGCACTCTGCTGTTTTTAATGAGCTACTACAACATTGATAGTCAAAGATAATCTATATGACAGGAGCGCTCTGATGTTTTTAAGTACCTACTGCAAAAATTATGATCAAAGATCCTCTATAATAACAACAGCATTCTGCTGTTTTTAAGGACCTATTGCAAACATATTAGTCAAAGATCCTCTAAATGACAGGAACGCTCTGCTGTTTTTGAGGACCTATTGCAAAAATAATAGTCGTAGATCTTCTGTATATGACAGAAGCACTCTCTAGTCGAATATACTCTCTACAATAGGAGTGGTTTGCTGTTTTTAAGGAGCTATTGCAAAAACTAGTCAAATATCATATGACAGAAGCGCTCTCTAGTCAAAGATCATCTATATGATAGGAGCGCTGTGCTGTTTTTGAGGACCTATTGAAAAAAGAATAGTCAAAAGTCATCTATGACAGGAGCACTCTCAAGTCAAAGATTGTCAATATGATGGGAGCTCTATGCTGTTTTTAAGGAGCTGTTACAAAATTTACAGTCAAATATCTTTTATATGGCAGGAGCACTCTCTTGTCAAAGCTCGCCTATTTGACCAGAGAATTCTCTGGTGAAAGATCCATATGAGAGGAGCGCTTTGCTGTTTTTAAGGACCTACAGCAAAAATTATTGTAAAGATCCTCTATATGACGGCAGCATTCTGCTGTTTTTTAAGAACCTATTGCAAAAACTCTAGTCAAAGATCCTCTATATATTACGGGAAAGCTCTGCCGTATTTTTAAGGATATTTTGCAAAAATAAAGATATTCTACATTACTGAAGCACTCTGCTGTTTTTAATGAGCTACTACAACATTGATAGTCAAAGATAATCTATATGACAGGAGCGCTCTGATGTTTTTAAGTACCTACTGCAAAAATTATGATCAAAGATCCTCTATAATAACAACAGCATTCTGCTGTTTTTAAGGACCTATTGCAAACATATTAGTCAAAGATCCTCTAAATGACAGGAGCGCTCTGCTGTTTTTGAGGACCTATTGCAAAAATAATAGTCGTAGATCTTCTGTATACGACAGAAGCACTCTCTAGTCGAATATACTCCTACAATAGGAGTGGTTTGCTGTTTTTAAGGAGCTATTGCAAAAACTAGTCAAATATCATATGACAGAAGCACTCTCTAGTGTAAAGATCATCTATATGATAGGAGCGCTGTGCTGTTTTTGAGGACCTATTGAAAAAAGAATAGTCAAAGTTAATCTATGACAGGAGCACTCTCGAGTCAAAGATTGTCAATATGATGGGAGCTCTATGCTGTTTTTAAGGAGCTGTTACAAAATTTACAGTCAAATATCTTTTATATGGTAGGAGCACTCTCTTGTCAAAGCTCGCCTATTTGACCAGAGAATTCTCTGGTGAAAGATCCATAGTTTATATGAGAGTAGCGCTGTGCTGTTTTTAAGGACCTACAGCAACAATGATTGTAAAGATCCTCTATATAAAAGCAACACTCTGCTGTTTTTTAAGGAACTACTACAAAAATGATAGTTAAAGATAATCAATAGGACAGGAGCGCTGCGCTGTTTTTAAGTACATACTGCAAAAATGATGTTCAAAGATCCTCTATATGACGGCAGCATTCTGCTGTTTTTTAAGGACCTATTGCAAAAACTCTAGTCAAAGATCCTCTATATAACGGGAAAGCTCTGCCGTATTTTTAAGGATATTTTGCAAAAATAAAGATACTCTACATTACTGAAGCACTCTGCTGTTTTTAATGAGCTACTACAACATTGATAGTCAAAGATAATCTTTCTGACAGGAGCGCTCTGATGTTTTTAAGTACCTACTGCAAAAATTATGATCAAAGATCCTCTATAACAACGGCAGCATTCTGCTGTTTTTAAGGACCTATTGCAAACATATTAGTCAAAGATCCTCTAAATGACAGGAGCGCTCTGCTGTTTTTGAGGACCTATTTCAAAATTAATAGTCGAAGATCCTCTGTATATGACAGGAGCTCTCTCTAGTCGAATATCCTCTTTACAATAGGAGTGGTTTGCTGTTTTTAAGGAGCTATTGCAAAAACTAGTCAAATATCATATGACAGAAGCGCCCTCTAGTCAAAGATCATCTATATGATAGGAGTGCTGTGCTGTTTTTGAGGACCTATTGAAAAAAGAATAGTCAAAGGTCATCTATGACAGGAGCACTCTCAAGTCAAAGATTGTCAATATGATGGGAGCTCTATGCTGTTTTTAAGGAGCTGTTACAAAATTTACAGTCAAATATATTTTATATGGCAGGAGCACTGTCTTGTCAAAGCTCGCCTATTTGACCAGAGAATTCTCTGGTGAAAGATCCATATGAGAGGAGCGCTTTGCTGTTTTTAAGGACCTACAGCAAAAATGATTGTAAAGATCCTCTATATGACGGCAGCATTCTGCTGTTTTTTAAGGACCTATTGCAAAAACTCTAGTCAAAGATCCTCTATATATTACGGGAAAGCTCTGCCGTATTTTTAAGGATATTTTGCAAAAATAAAGATATTCTACATTACTGAAGCACTCTGCTGTTTTTAATGAGCTACTACAACATTGATAGTCAAAGATAATCTTTCTGACAGGAGCGCTCTGATGTTTTTAAGTACCTACTGCAAAAATTATGATCAAAGATCCTCTATAATAACGGCAGCATTCTGCTGTTTTTAAGGACCTATTGCAAACATATTAGTCAAAGATCCTCTAAATGACAGGAACGCTCTGCTGTTTTTGAGGACCTATTGCAAAAATAATAGTCGTAGATCTTCTGTATATGACAGAAGCTCTCTCTAGTCGAATATACTCTCTACAATAGGAGTGGTTTGCTGTTTTTAAGGAGCTATTGCAAAAACTAGTCAAATATCATATGACAGAAGCGCTCTCTAGTGTAAAGATCATCTATATGATAGGAGCGCTGTGCTGTTTTTGAGGACCTATTGAAAAAAGAATAGTCAAAGTTAATCTATGACAGGAGCACTCTCGAGTCAAAGATGGTCAATATGATGGGAGCTCTATGCTGTTTTTAAGGAGCTGTTACAAAATTTACAGTCAAATATATTTTATATGGCAGGAGCACTCTCTTGTCAAAGCTCGCCTATTTGACCAGAGAATTCTCTGGTGAAAGATCCATATGAGAGGAGCGCTTTGCTGTTTTTAAGGACCTACAGCAAAAATGATTGTAAAGATCCTCTATATGACGGCAGCATTCTGCTGTTTTTTAAGGACCTATTGCAAAAACTCTAGTCAAAGATCCTCTATATATTACGGGAAAGCTCTGCCGTATTTTTAAGGATATTTTGCAAAAATAAAGATACTCTACATTACTGAAGCACTCTGCTGTTTTTAATGAGCTACTACAACATTGATAGTCAAAGATAATCTTTCTGACAGGAGCGCTCTGATGTTTTTAAGTACCTACTGCAAAAATTATGATCAAAGATCCTCTATAACAACGGCAGCATTCTGCTGTTTTTAAGGACCTATTGCAAACATATTAGTCAAAGATCCTCTAAATGACAGGAGCGCTCTGCTGTTTTTGAGGACCTATTGCAAAATTAATAGTCGAAGATCCTCTGTATATGACAGGAGCTCTCTCTAGTCGAATATCCTCTTTACAATAGGAGTGGTTTGCTGTTTTTAAGGAGCTATTGCAAAAACTAGTCAAATATCATATGACAGAAGCGCTCTCTAGTCAAAGATCATCTATATGATAGGAGCGCTGTGCTGTTTTTGAGGACCTATTGAAAAAAGAATAGTCAAAAGTCATCTATGACAGGAGCACTCTCGAGTCAAAGATGGTCAATATGATGGGAGCTCTATGCTGTTTTTAAGGAGCTGTTACAAAATTTACAGTCAAATATCTTTTATATGGCGGGAGCACTGTCTTGTCAAAGCTCGCCTATTTGACCAGAGAACTCTCTGGTGAAAGATCCATAGTTTATATGAGAGGAGCGCTGTGCTGTTTTTAAGGACCTACAGCAAAAATGATTGTAAAGATCCTCTATATAAAAGCAACACTCTGCTGTTTTTTAAGGACCTACTACAAAAATGATAGTTAAAGATAATCAATATGACAGGAGCGCTGCGCTGTTTTTAAGTACATACTGCAAAAATGATGTTCAAAGATCCTCTATATGACGGCAGCATTCTGCTGTTTTTTAAGGACCTATTGCAAAAACTCTAGTCAAAGATCCTCTATATAACGGGAAAGCTCTGCAGTCTTTTTAAGGATATTTTGCAAAAATAAAGATACTCTACATTACTGAAGCACTCTGCTGTTTTTAATGAGCTACTACAACATTGATAGTCAAAGATAATCTTTCTGACAGGAGCGCTCTGATGTTTTTAAGTACCTACTGCAAAAATTATGATCAAAGATCCTCTATAACAACGGCAGCATTCTGCTGTTTTTAAGGACCTATTGCAAACATATTAGTCAAAGATCCTCTAAATGACAGGAGCGCTCTGCTGTTTTTGAGGACCTATTGCAAAATTAATAGTCGAAGATCCTCTGTATATGACAGGAGCTCTCTCTAGTCGAAAATCCTCTTTACAATAGGAGTGGTTTGCTGTTTTTAAGGAGCTATTGCAAAAACTAGTCAAATATCATATGACAGAAGCGCCCTCTAGTCAAAGATCATCTATATGATAGGAGTGCTGTGCTGTTTTTGAGGACCTATTGAAAAAAGAATAGTCAAAGGTCATCTATGACAGGAGCACTCTCAAGTCAAAGATTGTCAATATGATGGGAGCTCTATGCTGTTTTTAAGGAGCTGTTACAAAATTTACAGTCAAATATCTTTTATATGGCAGGAGCACTCTCTTGTCAAAGCTCGCCTATTTGACCAGAGAATTCTCTGGTGAAAGATCCATATGAGAGGAGCGCTTTGCTGTTTTTAAGGACCTACAGCAAAAATGATTGTAAAGATCCTCTATATGACGGCAGCATTCTGCTGTTTTTTAAGGACCTATTGCAAAAACTCTAGTCAAAGATCCTCTATATATT
This sequence comes from Nerophis lumbriciformis, assembly GCF_033978685.3. Classification (NCBI taxonomy): domain Eukaryota; kingdom Metazoa; phylum Chordata; class Actinopteri; order Syngnathiformes; family Syngnathidae; genus Nerophis; species Nerophis lumbriciformis. The sequence continues at coordinate 4,737,586 of NC_084558.2, read as the reverse complement.
ACGGGAAAGCTCTGCCGTATTTTTAAGGATATTTTGCAAAAATAAAGATATTCTACATTACTGAAGCACTCTGCTGTTTTTAATGAGCTACTACAACATTGATAGTCAAAGATAATCTATATAACAGGAGCGCTCTGATGTTTTTAAGTACCTACTGCAAAAATTATGATCAAAGATCCTCTATAACAACGGCAGCATTCTGCTGTTTTTAAGGACCTATTGCAAACATATTAGTCAAAGATCCTCTAAATGACAGGAGCGCTCTGCTGTTTTTGAGGACCTATTGCAAAATTAATAGTCGAAGATCCTCTGTATATGACAGGAGCACTCTCTAGTCAAATATCCTCTTTACAATAGGAGTGGTTTGCTGTTTTTAAGGAGCTATTGCAAAAACTAGTCAAATATCATATGACAGAAGCGCTCTCTAGTCAAAGATCATCTATATGATAGGAGCGCTGTGCTGTTTTTGAGGACCTATTGAAAAAAAGAATAGTCAAAAGTCATCTATGACAGGAACACTCTCAAGTCAAAGATTGTCAATATGATGGGAGCTCTATGCTGTTTTTAAGGAGCTGTTACAAAATTTACAGTCAAATATCTTTTATATGGCAGGAGCACTCTCTTGTCAAAGCTCGCCTATTTGACCAGAGAACTCTCTGGTGAAAGATCCATAGTTTATATGAGAGGAGCGCTGTGCTGTTTTTAAGGACCTACAGCAAAAATGATTGTAAAGATCCTCTATATAAAAGCAACACTCTGCTGTTTTTTAAGGACCCACTACAAAAATGATAGTTAAAGATAATCAATATGACAGGAGCGCTGCGCTGTTTTTAAGTACATACTGCAAAAATGATGTTCAAAGATCCTCTATATGACGGCAGCATTCTGCTGTTTTTAAGGACCTATTGCAAAAACTCTAGTCAAAGATCCTCTATATAACGGGAAAGCTCTGCAGTCTTTTTAAGGATATTTTGCAAAAATAAAGATACTCTACATTACTGAAGCGCTCTGCTGTTTTTAATGACCTACTACAACATTGACAGTCAAATATAATCGATATGACGGGAGTGCTCTGATGTTTTTAAGAACCTACTGCAAAAATGATTGTTAAAGATCCTCTAAGACAGAAGGGATTTGCTGTTTTTAATAATCTACTGCTTTAACTGTAATCAAATATAGGACACACAAAAAACAAAAAAAAACTAATCAAATATATTCAATGTGACAGGAGAGCTCTGCTGTTGTTAGTCATAAATTGTATTGCATTGCATTGCATTGTATTGTATTGTATTCTATTCTATTGCATTGTATTGTATTCCACTCTGTAGGACTGCATTGCATTATATTGCATTTTATTGGTCATATTGTATTGATTATATTGTATTCTTTTGAATTGTACTTTATTCTAATCTATTGCAATTAATCACAAATTATTTAGCCCTCAATCAAAAGTACCTCAAAGGGCTTCACAAACCCAGATGACATTCCCTGATCCGGACCGACATCCGGGCGAAGAAGATTGTATCGTAATGGATTCTATTATATTGTACAGTACTTTATTCTATTTGTGGCATCACTACTTCTTGGCACAACAAAGCTGTAAAGTCCTGCTTAGCAATCAACTTGGGCTATTATTCATAAAAGTAATATTATTGGTATATGACGTCACACTTTATAGAGTGCATCTTAAAATAAACTACATCATTATTTCATACACACGTCATAGTTTAGATTTCAATTGGCAGCTTTTTACAGTCATAATGGCGCCCTCTGTAGGAACCTTATAGTATGTCGTGGTTATACTATGATGCCAATACTTTGGAGGGACTCTCGATGCACAACTTAATACAATTGCTTATGGTCTGAATAAATGTGTATTCAATTTATTTGTGGAAATTATTGTTTTGTTGAACAGTTTTTCTCTATAGCAATTTATATCCACTTGTAAATGCAAAGCTATATGTAAAAAAAACAAAAACTCTCCAGCACATAACAAATCACTTTTTTTTTTTTTTAATTTGAATTCATTTAGAATTTTTTTTTCTCACCAGCTATTTTTCATAAATACTATGCAACTATAAATATGGGTTCACATGCTGTGTTATTTTCATTCATACTTATTTTTATTACGATAGTTAGTTGTATGAACTAATAAATTATATTACATTATTATTTTTACTATTTTTTATTTTGCTATTATGTTATCTTAGGGCGCATAGTGCAGGGACAGGGGTTATTGCACGTGCCTCACAATAGAAAAGTCCTGGATTCGATTCCCAGGCTCGGGGGTCTTTCTGTGTGGAGGTTGCATGTTCTCCCCGTGACTGCGTGGGTTCAATCAATCAATCAATCAATCTTTATTTATATAGCCCTAAATCACAAGTGTCTCAAAGGGCTGCACAAGCCACAACGACATCCTCGGTACAAAGCCCACATACGGGCAAGGAAAAACTCACCCCAGTGGGACGTCGATGTGAATGACTATGAGAAACCTTGGAGAGGACCGCATATGTGGGTAACCCCCCCCCTCTAGGGGAGACCGAAAGCAATGGATGTCGAGTGGGTCTGACATAATATTGTGAGAGTCCAGTCCATAGTGGATCCAACATAATAGTAAGAGTCCAGTCCATAGTGGGGCCAGCAGGACACCATCCCGAGCGGAGACGGGTCAGCAGCGCAGAGATGTTCCCAGCCGATGCACAGGCGAGCGGTCCACCCCGGGTCCCGACTCTGGACAGCCAGCACTTCATCCATGGCCACCGGACCTGTGCCCCCCCCCCCCCCTCAAGGAAAAGGGGAGCAGAGGAGAAAAGAAAAGAAACGGCAGATCAACTGGTCTAACAGGGGGGCTATTTAAAGGCTAGAGTATACAAATGAGTTTTAAGATGGGACTTAAATGCTTCTACTGAGGTAGCATCTCTAATTGTTACCGGGAGGGCATTCCATAGTACTGGAGCCCGAATAGAAAACGCTCTATAGCCCGCAGACTTTTTTTGGGCTCTGGGAATCACTAATAAGCCGGAGTTCTTTGAACGCAGATTTCTTGCCGGGACATATGGTACAATGCAATCGACAAGATAGGACGGAGCTAGACCGTGTAGTATTTTATACGTAAGTAGTAAAACCTTAAAGTCACTTCTTAAGTGCACAGGAAGCCAGTGCAGGTGAGCCAGTATAGGCGTAATATGATCAAACTTTCTTGTTCTTGTCAAAAGTCTAGCAGCCGCATTTTGTACCAACTGTAATTTTTTAATGCTAGACATAGGGAGACCCGAAAATAATACGTTACAGTAGTCGAGACGAGACGTAACGAACGCATGAATAATGATCTCAGCGTCGCTAGTGGATAAAATAGAACGAATTTTAGCGATATTACGGAGATGAAAGAAGGCCGTTTTAGTAACACTCTTAATGTGTGATTCAAACGAGAGAGTTGGGTCGAAGATAATACCCAGATTCTTTACTGATTCGCCTTACCCTCCGGGTACTCCGGCTTCCTCCCACCTCCAAAGACATGCACCTGGGGATAGGTTAATTAGGAACACTAAATTGGGCCGAGTGTGTGAATGTGAGTGTGAATGTTGTCTATCTGCACACTAAAAAAATGTTGGGTTAAAATTGGGTTAGTTTTTAACCCAAAAATGTTGGGTTAAAAACTAACCCAATTTTAACCCAACTGCTGGTTCAGAAAAGGACAAACCCCTTATTTGAGTTATTTTAACTCAACATTTTGGGTTAATTTTTTCAACCCAACTTTTGCGTTGAATTATTTAACCAAGAAGTCGAGGTATGATAACTCAATGTTGGGTTATTCCCAACCAAACTATTGGGTTGAATTATTTAACCCAAACGTTGAGTTATGCTAACTCAATGTTGGTTGATTCATAACCCAACTATTGGGTTTAATTTATTTAACACAAAAGCTGAGTTATGCTCACCTAGGGCCGGCCCGTGGCATAGGCCGTATAGGCAAATGCTAAGGGCGCCGTCCATCAGGGGGCGCCACGCCAGTGCCACAAATGTTGGAGAAAAAAAAAAGAAAAGTTGGTACTATTATTTCTAAATACAAAATAATCCCACGTTAATTAAAATGCAAAGTAAAGCCTATATAATAGAAATATTATTTGTTACAACATTACAACCCCCCCCCCCCCCCCTCGCCCGGTGCGCCCCCTCCCTTCCCGTATCATGACTCTTTTTGGACGTCACCACATCAAAAAATCAACACAAGATGTCAAAACGGCCAAAACTGTCAGGTGCCCAGGGAAGAAAAAAGAGAAAAGAAGAGGAGGAGAAACGAGAAAAAGACAGAGGTAGCAGGTAGGTAACGTTAGCCTACATGAAATTATTTGTCTGTTACAGAATGTAGTAACCTGGCTTTTTAGCATTAAGCTAATGTTACATGATTCGGCAATTGCTAATCAATAAATAGCTAGTTCTGTTTTAACGTCGGGTTAATATTGTGGAGGGGGCTAAATTGTTATGGAAAATAATTATGTAACATTAGGTAATTACAGTACTCCCACCTTACATTCCTCAGGGACATTTGTATTAGATCTTTTAAGCAGGTATTTTTTGTTTACATTATTGCCTTCTGGTTAGCTAATGTTTGCCCTGCAGGTAATAGTCACTTTTCCACCCCTTTATATATTAGGTATAGTTGTAAGCCTAGTTGTTAAAGTGCACATCATTAATGTTAATTAAGCAATATGTATGTAAAAAATATTGTATTTCATATATTCATTTTTTTTTTTTTTGCATTCATTTATTTATTCATATTTTTTTTTATCTTGTTAACTATTCTGATTGTTAATTTGCTTTCTTTAAGTAAAAAAAAGGTCAAAGACAAAGCTATTTGGTTTCTTGTGAGTATATGCAGTTCACTGCCGATGTGGGGGGGCGCCATCTAAAATCTTGCCTAGGGCGCCAGATTGGTTAGGGCCGGGCCTGATGCTCACTACAATGTTGGGTTATTCCCAACCCAACTATTGGGTTGCGCAATTTAGCGCGCCATTATCCAATAGTTGGTTAAAAATGATACATTTTACTGCTGGTTTGTGCTACTCCTTCCCAGCTACTGATCAAAATTATTTTTATTCCATTAAAATATACTCAAAAGCAAGATATGAGTGACATTTTTGTTTTACAATAATTGCCGTGTATCCTCCCACCTCCAAAGACATGCACCTGGGGATAAGTTGATTGGCAACACTAAATTGGCCCTAGTGTGTGGATGTGAGTGTGAATGTTGTCTGTCTATCTGTGTTGGCCCTGTGATGAGGTGGCGACTTGTCCAGGGTGTACCCCGCCTTCCGCCCGATTGTAGCTGCGATAGGCTCCAGCGCCCCCCGCGACCCCAAAGGGAATAAGCGGTAGCAAATGGATGGATGGATGGTCATAGTAGTCCGATATAGCATGCTCAAATATCTAATGTACATAAAATGTGTGATTGTAAATAATGTCAGTGAGATTAATCCATAATAAAATTCCCCTCAAGAAAAAAGTAACTTTTTAATAAAAAAACAAAAACAACCTTTTACCCAAAAATGCGTTACTCATTGAAAAACAACCCAACAATGGTTCATCATTTTGAAAACCCAGAAATTGAGTTAAAATAATACCCTTGTAACCCAAAAAATGGGTTATAACCCAGCATTTTTTAGTGTGTGTGTTGGCCCTGTGGAGAGAAGGCGACTTATCCAGGGTCTATACCCCACCAAGCGGTAGCAAATAGATGGATGTTATCTTAAATATATTTTATACATACATATATACATACACTATATTACCAAAAGTATTTGGCCACCCATCCAAATGATCAGAAGCAGGTGTCCTAATCACTTGGCCCGGCCACAGGTGTATAAAATCAAGCACTTAGGCATGGAGACTGTTTCCATAAACATTTGTGAAAGAATGGGCCGCTCTCAGGAGCTCATCACTGTCATAGGATGCCACCTGTGCAACAAATCCAGTCGTGAAATGTCCTCGCTCCTAAATATTCCAAAGTCAACTGTCGGCTTTATTATAAGAAAATGGAAGAGTTTAGGAACAACAGCAACTCAGCCACCAAGTGGTAGGCCACGTAAACTGACAGAGAGGGCTCAGCGGATGCTGAAGCGCATAGTGCAAAGACTTTCTGCACAGTCAGTTGCTACAGAGCTCCAAACTTCATGTGACCTTCCGATTAGCCCACGCACAGTACGCAGAGAGCTTAATGGAATGGGTTTCCATGACCGAGTAGCTGAATCTAAGCCATACATCACCAAGTCCAATGCAAATCGTCGGATGCAGTGGTGTAAAGCACGTCCCCACTGGACTCTAGAGAGGTGGAGATGCATTCTCTGGAGTGATGAATCACGCTTTTCCATCTGGCAATCTGATGGACACGTCTGGGTTTGGAGGTTGCCAGGAGAACGGTACATTTCGAGTGCATTGTGCCAAGTGTGAAATTTGGTGGAGGAGGAATTATGGTGTGGGGTTGTTTTTCAGGAGTTGTTCCAGTGAAAGGAACTTTGAATACTCCAGGATACCAAAACATTTTGGACAATTCCATGCTCCCAACCTTCTGGGAACAGTTTGGAGCGGGCCCCTTCCTCTTCCATAATGACTGTGCACCAGTGCACAAAGCAAGGTCCATAAAGACATGGATGACAGAGTCTGGTGTGGATGAACTTGACTGGCCTGCACAGAGTCCTGACCTGAACCCGATAGAACACATTTGGGATGACTTAGAACGGAGACTGAGAGCCAGGCCTTCTCGACCAGCATCAGTGTGTGACCTCACCAATGCGCTTTTGGAAGAATGGTGGAAAATTCCTATAAACACACTTTGCAACCTTGTGGACAGCCCTCCCAGAAGAGATGAAGCTGTGATAGCTGCAAAAGGTGGACCGACATCATATTGAACCCTATGGGTTAGGAATGGGATGGCACTTCAAGTTCATGTGTGAGTCAAGGCAGGTGGCCGAATACTTTTGACAATATAGTGTATGTATATAAAATAACATAACAGCAAAATATCATATTCAACATTAATATATATATATATATATATATATATATATATATATATATATATATATATATATATATATATATATATATATATATATATATATACATATACAGGTAAAAACCAGTAAATTAGAATATTTTGAAAAACTTGATTTATTACAGTAATTGCATTCAAAAGGTGTAACTTGTACATTATATTTATTCATTGCACACAGACTGATGCATTCAAATGTTTATTTCATTTAATTTTGATGATTTGAAGTGGCAACAAATGAAAATCCAAAATTCCGTGTGTCACAAAATTAGAATATTATTTAAGGCTAATACAAAAAAGGGATTTTTAGAAATGTTGGCCAACTGAAAAGTATGAAAATGAAAAATATGAGCATGTACAATACTCAATACTTGGTTGGAGCTCCTTTTGCCTCAATTACTGCGTTAATGCGGCGTGGCATGGAGTCGATGAGTTTCTGGCACTGCTCAGGTGTTATGAGAGCCCAGGTTGCTCTGATAGTGGCCTTCAACTCTTCTGCGTTTTTGGGTCTGGCATTCTGCATCTTCCTTTTCACAATACCCCACAGATTTTCTATGGGGCTAAGGTCAGGGGAGTTGGCGGGCCAATTTAGAACAGAAATACCATGGTCCTTAAACCAGGCACGGGTAGATTTTGCGCTGTGTGCAGGCGCCAAGTCCTGTTGGAACTTGAAATCTCCATCTCCATAGAGCAGGTCAGCAGCAGGAAGCATGAAGTGCTCTAAAACTTGCTGGTAGACGGCTGCGTTGACCCTGGATCTCAGGAAACAGAGTGGACCGACACCAGCAGATGACATGGCACCCCAAACCATCACTGATGGTGGAAACTTTACACTAGACTTCAGGCCACGTGGATCCTGTGCCTCTCCTGTCTTCCTCCAGACTCTGGGACCTCGATTTCCAAAGGAAATGCAAAATTTGCATGGTTGGGTGATGGTTTGGGGTGCCATGTCATCTGCTGGTGTCGGTCCACTCTGTTTCCTGAGATCCAGGGTCAACGCAGCCGTCTACCAGCAAGTTTTAGAGCACTTCATGCTTCCTGCTGCTGACCTGCTCTATGGAGATGGAGATTTCAAGTTCCAACAGGACTTGGCGCCTGCACACAGCGCAAAATCTACCCGTGCCTGGTTTACGGACCATGGTATTTCTGTTCTAAATTGGCCCGCCAACTCCCCTGACCTTAGCCCCATAGAAAATCTGTGGGGTATTGTGAAAAGGAAGATGCAGAATGCCAGACCCAAAAACGCAGAAGAGTTGAAGGCCACTATCAGAGCAACCTGGGCTCTCATAACACCTGAGCAGTGCCAGAAACTCATCGACTCCATGCCACGCCGCATTAACGCAGTAATTGAGGCAAAAGGAGCTCCAACCAAGTATTGAGTACTGTACATGCTCATATTTTTCATTTTCATACTTTTCAGTTGGCCAACATTTCTAAAAATCCCTTTTTTGTATTAGCCTTAAGTAATATTCTAATTTTGTGACACACGGAATTTTGGATTTTCATTTGTTGCCACTTCAAATCATCAAAATTAAATGAAATAAACATTTGAATGCATCAGTCTGTGTGCAATGAATAAATATAATGTACAAGTTACACCTTTTGAATGCAATTACTGAAATAAATCAAGTTTTTCAAAATATTCTAATTTACTGGCTTTTACCTGTATATATATATATATATATATATATATGTATATGTATATATGTATATATATATATATATATATATATATATATATATATATATATATGTATACAATATATAACATATTTGCGTTATTTCTCTTATACCTCTACCAGTTATTTGTATAATTTCATAGCTGTAATAAAGACATCTGTGCCTGCATCCAGCATGGGAAATTTGAAATCAGCACGATAGCATCACTTCACAGCGCATGCAGGCTTTCGTCTGTCTCGCTGGAGTGAAAGAAACATTGTCGCCCTATAGCGTGGGTCCCATTGTGCCGTGAATGGACCGCAACGCCACAGTGGGTATTGTCTTTCTTTTCAAGGGGAGTCAGGTTACCATGGTGACCACAGGATGCCCACCCAATGGGTCGGCAGACAGAGAAAAGGCCACAGCCATTGAAGGAGGGAAAGAGAGCGAAAGCGGACAAAAAAGGAGTTTTTATCCCCAAGTTGATTTTCTTTTTTTTTTTTTTCTGTTTGTTTTGCAATCAGGCCCGATGCTTTCCTGGGAGTTAGGGAAGACCTCTGGAGGTGAGGACGTGCAGGTCTTGTCTATTCTAATACAACTGATTGCATTGATACAGTATGAACACAAAATGCCTATTTGGCAGTAGAATATACAGTGCATCACAACAGCATGTATTTATGCTTACTCAGCATGTTGTACTATTGGCCTGGCAGTGAGATCCTGAGACAGCTGCAAAAAAGGAGGTCATGCGTGTTGCGCTGCGACCACGCAGGTAAGATTAGTGGTTGCATTTGTCAGATCCGAAACATTAGAACTAAAATTGCTGAAAGCTAGAAATGAGTGCATGTCATTCCTCTATGTGTTGTGCCCTCTAGTGGCTGCCTTCTGTTATGTCTGGGCCTGTCTGCCTTCACATTGCTGCTGCAGAACCTCTGGGTACCTCAAGAAATGTCCACATATGAACCTGCTGGGAGGTCACCTGCGGAGGATCAGGGTAGAACAATCCCACACATGAGGATAAGATCTATTTTGACGAAATAAGTCACATTTATCATTCTCAGGTCAGCAGGGTTTGGGCTTACGCGGGCTGACCCTTCGTTTGGAGGCTCTTAGTAATCACGTGGAGAGGTTGAGCCGAGAGCAAAACATGAAAAAGACCCCAGAGGATCTTCATCTGCTTCTACAGAGGTGCTAGCACAACCCTTAGAAAAACTAATGTGTCATTTATGCATAAAACTGAACAAACACATGTTCAATTGGTTTGCCAGTTTTAGGCAGGACCAGCAAGCCTTGGCCCGCTTGGTCAAAAAGGAGCTGGAGAAAGTGAGCCGTAGGCTGGACCAGTTTAACCATTCTAACCTGCCTCACATATCTACCACACGTGAGAATCATGGGACAAATGCAGGTATTTGATTGCACCTCAATGATAAATTCCCCCTGGCGTCACTCTTATGAAAACGAATGGTTGAAAGTGGCTCGTGGCACCGATCTTGTGGTCCAGAATAAGGAAAAATATTATGTTTCCTTTTAAAGAATTGTAATAATAGAGCACAATGAAAGAACTAATCTGAACTGTACATAAATGCTCATTTTGAAAATGTAATTTTGTTTATAGATTATATGCAATCTGTTGTTGTGCTCCCTAATTTTGAATGTACACAAATTAAGGTGTGTGTTGCTCGGCACTCAGCATCAAGGGTTGGAATTGGGGGTTAAATCACCAAAAATGATTCCCGGGCGCGGCACCGCTGCTGCCCACTGCTCCCCTCACCTCCCAGGGGGTGATCAAGGGGATGGGTCAAATTTCACCACACCTAGTGTGTGTGTGTGACAATTATTGGTACTTTAACTTAACTTAACTTTAACTGAGCCCCACCTAGACATAGTCTGGACTGTATTTCAAATGCTTATTTTGAAAAGGTAATTTTGTTTACAGATTATATGCAATCTGTTGTTGAAGTTCCCAAATTTTTGAGTGTACATAAGTGAAGAGCCCAACCTGGACATAATCTGGACTAGACCTGGTTTTAAGAACCCTTTAAACAATCTAATTTCATTGACAACCAGGTCTGGTGAAGATAAGGTACTTTAAAAAAAATAAAAAATAAAATAAATAAGATTAACACATTAATATCATTCTCTTGAATAAAAAAGAGAGTAAAACAATATAAAAACAGTTACATAAAAACTAGTAATTAATGAAAATGAGTGAAATTAACTGTTAAAGGTTAGTACTATTAGTGGACCAGCAGCACGCACAATCATGTGTGCTTACGGACTGTATCCCTTGCAGACTATATTGATATATATTGATATATAATGTAGGAACCAGAATATTAATAACAAAAAGAAACAACCCTTTTGTGTGAATGAGTGTGAATGAGTGGGGAGGGAGGTTTTTTGGGTTGGTGCACAAATTGTAAGTGTATCTTGTGTTTTTTTATGTTGATTTAATAAAAAAAAACAAAAAAACAACTAAACCTTTAATTCAAACCATCAGCAGAAAAGAAAGGTGGGTTAAAACCATAGAACAGGGGTGTCAAACGTAAAACAGGTTTTATCCGGCCCGCGTGATGAGTTTCGCAAGTATAAAAAATAGCCGCTTTTTTTTTGAACAAAAGAAACTGCTGTTCTAAATGTGTCCACTGGATGCCACAATACCAATTCTGTTAGGCAAGCAAGAGGAACACAGTAAAGGGGGACTGTGGCTCCTCCTCCTCGACCCACATGAAACTTAAAATCTGCCGTTTTACGTCTTCTGCCTCGAACACATCGTCATTTGTTCTCTGTCAAACACGAGAAAAGTGAACTTAACCCTTTTGAATAGTTTTTACCTCCATTTCTTACGGTTTGTTGAGTTAGCACTGGATTGATACGTGGACATGACTAAGGAGGTATTTGATACCTAGAAGAGTTTACATGTTGCGTTTTTGTTCAATCCCAGAAAGACTGTGACTTAAAGTTTAATCCTGGCTTTGTAGATACACTAAGACGGAGTCTACGCTCATTGTGTTTTTGAATCTGCAACCAATTTGCTCAGAAGTGTTTTGTCCAAAGGATTATTTTTGATCGGTACGATTTCAGAATGTGCTTGTTCTATTTTTGGCCAAAGTAAAACAAAGAAAACGACCTGAAGTTGCCTTTATTTTTAAGTTATCATGCCATGATTTTACCATTCCGCCCACTTGGGAGTAGATTTTCCTCCATGCGGCCCCTGAGCTAAAATGAGTTTGACACCCCTGCCATAGAACAACAAATGGCACCGGAAATGAGTCTGGCTCAGTACGATAGGACAAATACTAATAGCTTAATATAATCCAGCAATGCCTATAAATTGCCACTAGGTATTTCTTCTTGTTCACTCTGGGGGAGGATTTTACCAAATTTTAGTTGTATTATCCTGTTGTTCTTTTTTTTTTACACTCGTACGACAGGAATGTTCAAAATTTGCTTGTAAAAGTAATACAAGTATTTTAATGCTCAGAGCTGTCATGATCCGAATGTAAGGCAGTTTTCCCTATAAACAAGTCAACTGCAGAGAGTGCCAGGTGTTTATTTGTACAAGTTCATTTCGATAACAAGGCCTACATATAGAGACCATCATTCCTACCTTTTTACTTGCTTTTGAGTTAGAAGAATTCAGATCATAACACATGAAAAAACAATAGTCAGACAGAAAAATAACATATCAGGAAAAAAAAAATAAAAAAATTAAAATCCAATTTTGGTAGAAATTACGTATGAATGTTGAGAAGCCAAAGCCGAACTGAAATGCTAACAGTTAGCATTCTAGCCAGATAGCTTCAAGTATCAAAATAGATTACCCTTGAGTCTATACCTGAAAATTGAGCTAAAAAAAAAAGCATATAAACATGCTAATATTAGCATGGTAAAAGTTAGCATGCTTTAAGTAACAACATATTTGACTCTGAGGCATATACCTGCAGAATTTGCGAAAAGATTGCATGATAACATTAACATGCTAATGGTTAGCATGCAGGAAGTAGCAAGATATTTGACTGAGGTGTGTACTTGCAAAATGAGCTAAAAAAGTGAGCATGCTACCATGCTAACGTTACATATTAACAGTTAGCATGCGTTAAGTTAGCACACTAGCCAGATAGCTTCAAGTGACACGATATTTACTGGCGGGTGTATACCTGCAAAACGGGCAAAAAAAAAAAAGCTGGCTTAACTACTTGCTAACGTTAGCATGCTTGAAGTAAAATATTAGCATGCCTGTACCTTCAAAATGAGCTAAAATAGATAGTGTGCTAACATGCTAACAGTTAACATGAGTGAAGTAACAATATTTGACTCTGCAAAATTAGTTAAAAACCCAACATGATAACAAAAACATGGTAATTGTTAACAAGCGTGAAATAACAACATGTTATATATAAAAATACACGTATAAAAAGCTAGCACGCTAACTTAAGCTGTACCATTTGAAGTAAGTTTAAGTTTGTGTGTACCGTGGTTAAAAAAACACAATAAATTTTATGGTAAAGTTATTGTGACTTGAGTTTTTTATTGTAAAATCTACCGATTTTTAAATTTTTTTTTTACAGTATTAGAAAATATTTTCTTCCAAAAGAACTAAGTTTCAAAAAGTCTGGTTGTCCTGTATGCCTTGTGATGAGGTGGCGACTTGTCCAGGCTGTACCCCGCCTACCGCCCGAATGCAGCTGGGATAGACTCCAGCACCCCCCGCGACCCCGAAAGGGACAAGCGGTAGTAAATGGATGGATGGATGTCCTATATTTGGCGTTGAGATATTTATACATGCAAACCAACAGGGCGGCTCCAAACAAGTTCTGTCAAACAAACTTGTTTTCCTGTCCATCCATCCATCCATTTTCTACCGCTTGTCCCTTTCGGGGCTGTCATTCACACAAAACAGTGACCTGTCAGCACATGCAGGGTCGTCTCATATTGGGGTCCATACAATAATTCACTTTACATTATGGCCTATATTGGAAACCATATATCATAATGCAAGACTTAGAGGTTACATTATAAAAACTACTCCAGCTCACATCAGAGCTTGTGGGTTTTTTTCCGTTCTAATCCACTAATTGGCAGAGGTGGGACCAAGTCATTGTTTTGCAAGTCACAAGTAAGTCTCAAGTCTTTGCCCTCAAGTCCGAGTCAAGTCCCGAGTCAAGACAGGCAAGCCCCGAGTCAAGTCCAAAGTCAACACTGGAAAGTCTCAAGTCAAGTCCTAAGTCCTGCATTTTGAGTTTCGAGTCCTTTCAAGTCCTTTTAACCACAGACTAATATATTAACACAGATTGTGTATGCTTTTCAAACGCTGTATTTATTTATTAAAACAAGTGCATTTTAAATTGCAGGAAAGAAAATTGTGCTGACATTGCACTTTATAATAGCACTATTAACCAGTCATTTTAAACATTAACTCATTCCTTTACAGAACAAACACATTGAAAAATAAAGTGCAAATGTACTTATTTGTACAAAAGTGTTAACATTGAAAAAACATGACATATACGTGAACATAACAAAAAAGTTGTACTTTTTATATGTCAGGGCCCTATGCTGCATTGCATTTGCAAAAGACCAAATTAGCCAAGAGTCTGTCAGTCATTTGTGCACGATGGGGGCGTAGTATGATGCCACCATGGCTGAAAACTCGCTCCACTGGAGCACTGGAGGCAGGCACTGCCAAGACTCTCATGGCCACTCGGAACAGTGAAGGAAGAGTCTTCATGTTCAATGCCCAGAACAAAAGGGGGAGAGAGTTTTTTTGGGTTGGTGCACTACTTGTAAGTGTATCTTGTGTTTTTTATGTTGATTTAATTAAAAAAAGAAAAAGAAAAAAATTATTTCTTGTGCGGCCCGATACCAATCGATCCACGGACCAGTACCGGGCCGCGGCCCGGTGGTTGGGGACCACTGAGGTAAACAACCAACAGTATGTCAGAAAGCTAGCTAAAACGGTACACATATTCATAATATAGTATACATTTTAACTGACCTTTATTTTACTATTTTTGTCTTTTTTTAGGTGGCTAAAATACGCGGTGCTGCTGACCGCCGTCTAACGTTACGTGTGATATATTGACTAACGTAACCCTGCTTAAAAAAAATCACTGAACAAAAAGTATGAATAAGGTAGTGAACTGCAACGGATTCCCGTGTTTGCAATAACGTTATAACGTTAGCAGTGAGTTTACAGCCTCACTGATTTAACTACACAGCAAATAAAAGTCACGTTACTTAGCCAATAAACGTTATCTTACATTCAAAACTTACCGTTCTTTGTGCAACTTCAAATGCCGGACGAAGTTGGAAGTTGTTGCCTCTCCATCAGTAATTTTCGAACCGCATGTGTTGCATACTGCAAACCGTTTTGTGTTGACCACCTCGTAATTTTTATACCCAAACAAAATTATTTTAGGTATCATTTTTTGTTCACTGGCGTGTGGTTTGGACATGTCTTCTTCGTTGGTTGTCCTGCAATTTGATTGGATGAATGCTGTGTGATGAAAACAAAGTAGATCTAATTTGATTGGCTGTTGTACTGAGACCACACCAGCTGACACACGCAACGCTGATAGACAAGTACACAATGAAAAATACGGAGCGCTCCCGAATAACTTTTTCATCTTTGGGTTTTGGGGAAAGTAGCAAGTCATGTCAAGTCATGTCAATTCAAAAGGCTCAAGTCCAAGTGAAGTCACAAGTCATTGATGTTAAAGTCTAAGTCGAGTTGCAAGTCTTTTTACATTTTGTCAAGTCGAGTCTAAAGTCATCAAATTCATGACTCGAGTCTGACTCGAGTCCAAGTCATGTGACTCGAGTCCACACCTCTGCTAATTGGCCAATTTCAAGCTCCTCTGTGGTCGCCTGCAGTTTGTCACCATGGCCCAAAAAGCCCTCTAGTCCAGGTTAACCACAGGGTGGCCAAAATAACAAGCTGTGATCGTGGATGTTGTGAATGGAGGAAGGGAGGTTTAACTAGACCCACCTGAGAGGTGTCAGGTGAGAATCAGGTTAGACTTGCAAAGTAGGCGCTCCTGATTTGTACAATTCAGAAATTGTCCACACGCTTACAGGACACACGTGCACAGAAAACACGCATAAAATATGAGAGTTGTCCATTTTTTTACAATGTTGTTTTACACTGCAAAGGAGTGTTTACATTGGCAATTGTAAAGGGAACTGTAGGGTAGGACGCAGGTGTGTGTGTGTGTGTGTGTGTGGTAGTTCCGCTTGATTGACATTAGCAGAGGTGGTGGTGGTGGTGGGGGTGGGGGTAGCTTACGGGAAGTCAGCACAATGCTTCTACTCTAATGCCATGTTTATCATGTCAATTCCAATTCAATGGCCACTTTATTAGGCACAACCCGATATACTGTGGAGATGTATAAAATTGCCTTTACAATAATAAGAATGCTAAGTTTTGACAGTGTCCATCAAAAGTTGGCAGTCATATTTACAATTGATTAAAGCACGGTGGCACAGGGGTTAGTGCATGTGCCTCACAATACGACGGTCATGATTAGTCCTGAGTTCAATCCCGGGCTCGGGATCTTTCTGTGTGGAGTTTGCATGTTCTCCCTGTGACTGCGTGGGTTCCCTCCGGGTACTCCGGCTTCCTCCCACCTCCAAAGACATGCACCTGGGGATAGGTTGATTGGCAACACTAAATTGCAGAGGTGTGGACTCGAGTCACATGACTTGGACTCGAGTCAGACTCGAGTCATGAATTTGATGACTTTAGACTCGACTTGACAAAATGTAAAAAGACTTGCAACTCGACTTAGACTTTAACATCAATGACTTGTGACTTCACTTGGACTTGAGCCTTTTGAATTGACATGACTTGACATGACTTGCTACTTTCCCCAAAACCCAAAGATGAAAAAGTTATTCGGGAGCGCTCCGTATTTTTCATTGTGTACTTGTCTATCAGCGTTGCGTGTGTCAGCTGGTGTGGTCTCAGTACAACAGCCAATCAAATTAGATCTACTTTGTTTTCATCACACAGCATTCATCCAATCAAATTGCAGGACAACCAACGAAGAAGACATGTCCAAACCACACGCCAGTGAACAAAAAATGATACCTAAAATAATTTTGTTTGGGTATAAAAATTACGAGGTGGTCAACACAAAACGGTTTGCAGTATGCAACACATGCGGTTCGAAAATTACTGATGGAGAGGCAACAACTTCCAACTTCGTCCGGCATTTGAAGTTGCACAAAGAACGGTAAGTTTTGAATGTAAGATAACGTTTATTGGCTAAGTAACGTGACTTTTATTTGCTGTGTAGTTAAATCAGTGAGGCTGTAAACTCACTGCTAACGTTATAACGTTATTGCAAACACGGGAATCTGTTGCCGTTCACTACCTTATTCATACTTTTTGTTCAGTGATTTTTTTTAAGCAGGGTTACGTTAGTCAATATATCACACGTAACGTTAGACGGCGGTCAGCAGCACCGCGTATTTTAGCCACCTAAAAAAAGACAAAAATAGTAAAATAAAGGTCAGTTAAAATGTATACTATATTATGAATATGTGTACCGTTTTAGCTAGCTTTCTGACATACTGTTGGTTGTTTACCTCAGTGGTCCCCAACCACCGGGCCGCGGCCCGGTACTGGTCCGTGGATCGATTGGTATCGGGCCGCACAAGAAATAAGTAGTGCACCAACCCAAAACAACTCTCTCCCCACTTTTGTTCTGGGCATTGAACATGAAGACTCTTCCTTCACTGTTCCGAGTGGCCATGAGAGTCTTGGCAGTGCCTGCCTCCAGTGCTCCAGTGGAGCGAGTTTTCAGCCATGGTGGCATCATACTACGCCCCCATCGTGCACAAATGACTGACAGACTCTTGGCTAATTTGGTCTTTTGCAAATGCAATGCAGCATAGGGCCCTGACATATAAAAAGTACAACTTTTTTGTTATGTTCACGTATATGTCATGTTTTTTCAATGTTAACACTTTTGTACAAATAAGTACATTTGCACTTTATTTTTCAATGTGTTTGTTCTGTAAAGGAATGAGTTAATGTTTAAAATGACTGGTTAATAGTGCTATTATAAAGTGCAATGTCAGCACAATTTTCTTTCCTGCAATTTAAAATGCACTTGTTTTAATAAATAAATACAGCGTTTGAAAAGCATACACAATCTGTGTTAATATATTAGTCTGTGGTTAAAAGGACTTGAAAGGACTCGAAACTCAAAATGCAGGACTTAGGACTTGACTTGAGACTTTCCAGTCTTGACTTTGGACTTGACTCGGGGCTTGCCTGTCTTGACTCGGGACTTGACTCGGACTTGAGGGCAAAGACTTGAGACTTACTTGTGACTTGCAAAACAATGACTTGGTCCCACCTCTGCTAAATTGGCCCTAGTGTGTGAATGTTGTCTGTCTATCTGTGTTGGCCCTTGTCCAGGGTGTACACCGCTTTCCGCCCGAATGCAGCTGAGATAGGCTCCAACACCTCCCGCGACCCCAAAAAGGGACAAGCGGTAGAAAATGGATGGATGGATAAATACCCTGTTCATCTACCCTGTGTAGTAAATGTGTATGATATTAATTCTCACTAAACACAGCGTGGTAATGTGCCTGCACTACAAGGTTCCAAGCATAAATAATAACATGGGCTCTAAAATAACGAGATAACTTACGTGATTATTCACAAAAAAGTATTCACGTGTGTTCGCAGATTAAGCACACAATTTATTTTGACCGTATATTGCTCATTTACCTTTTACCTCTTAAGGCCCAAGCTGTTTGTTTACATGCTTTTTTTTTTATTTCTCTTTGCTATTTGGGATTATTGGACCCTAATTAGAATAAAAACTAAGAATCATCTTTTGATATGTTGTACTTAGTCCATAAGTAACAAACGTGTACTTCATGTTTAGTGACATGCTAATTCTTATTGTTACACTTTTATTTTCCAAATTCCATTGTATGTTATACTCTTCTGACACCACCAGATGGCAGTATAAGTGTCCACATAAGAGGCCATAAGACCCCAATTCAGTAGTGTACACAATTTTGGAAATAAGAGCTAAAAGGTGCTGTCCACGCATGTGGCCAACTAAGCCTTTAGAGGTTTAATTAACCCGGGGGTCAGCAACCCGCGGCTCTAGAGCCAGATGCGGCTCTTTAGCGGCGCCCTGGTGGGCTCAATGGAGCTTTTTCACAAATGTATGGAAATTGAAAAAAAAATGGGGTGAAAAATGTTTTTTGTTTTAATACGGTTTCTGTAGGAGGACAAACACTTCACAAACCTCCCTAATTGTTAGAAAGCCCACTGTTTAATATGTTTGTGCTTCACTGATAAGAGTATTTGGTGAGCGCCGTTTTGTCCTACTAATTTCAGCGGCCTTTGAACTCACCGTTGTGTGGACTGTGACTCAACAGTTTGTTTACATGTACTACTTTCTCCGACGCTGCCACAGAAAGACGTGTTTTATGCCACTCTTTCTTTGTCTAATTTTGTCCACCAAAGGTTTTATACTGTGCGTGAATGCACAAAGGTGAGCTTTGTTGTTGTTATTGACTTGTTATGGAGTGGTAATCAGGAATATTTGGCCACTGCATGACTGCAAGCTAATCCATGCTAACATGCGATTTAGGCTAGCTGTATGTACATATTGCATCATTATGCCTCGTTTGTAGGTATATTTGTGCTCATTTAATTTCCTTTACTTACGTCCTCTGTGTATTTAGTTTATTTTTGTTTCATGACACATTATCTGAATGTAATATAGGCTACATTTCTGATAGTGGTTTGTGCGCCATGTTGTTCCAGATCACAGCAAACATTACCCAGCTTGCAAAGATTGTAATAAATCCAATAGAAGAAGACGGCCTGCCGTTTCCTTTAACTTGGACACACACATCTATATCTTTGGCCCTTCTAAGACAGTCATGTCCAGGAGTTATCTCACCCTCTGTGAAGTTTTACTAATGTTTTGCAAAGTTGTAAAAATGTGTAGGATAAATATTACATTTCATTATTTCTGTCAATGAAGATTTGCGTCAGCCTGCGACACATAGTCATTTTGATAGTAGGCTAATACGGCTAATTAGCCACTTACATCATGTGTTGCAATCATTATAACACTTAAATAAGTCTTTTAATTGTTTGCAGCTCCAGACCGATTACTTTTTTTAATTTGTGGTCTAATATGGCTCTTTCAATATTTTGGGTTGTCGACCCCTGCCTTAACCGCAAGATAGACTTCAGTTAGAAATGTCACCAAGTTTTGAGCAAATAAAAGAAGTACATTCTAGTAAAACATTTAAAAAATGTTCCTGGAGGACATTCTGACAATAAAATTGCATTTGTGTCGAAATATTGGGCTCTTTTAAAAAAAAAAAAAAAAAACGAAAAAAAAGATTTAAACTATGCAAGCGAATAATAACCTGTGATTAATCAAGATTAATCCAAATTCAAAAAGTGTGATCATCTGATTTAAAAACATTATAATTTGACAGCATTAATTACATTTTTCTTTCCTGGATGACATTCTGACAAAAAAATTGCATTTGTGTCAAAATAATGGGGTCTTTTTTGAGTTAATTCAGATTAATCAGGCACGTAATAACCTGTGATTAATAAAGATGAATCTAAATTCAAAAGTGTGATCATCTGATTTAAAAACATTATAATTTGACAGCACTAATTACATTTTTTCCCCCTGGATGACATTCTGACAAAAAAAATTGCATTTGTGTCAAAATAATGGGGTCGTTTTTGAGTTAATTTAGAATAATCAGGCACCTGTGATTAATCATGATTAATCCAAATAAAAAAATTGTGATTATTCTTATTTACACAATTAATCATTTGACAGCACTAATATTAATAAATATGTTTTATGTTCCCGCCAGGACCCACAGAGAGGTGTGTGGTGCCAGTGGACACTGCATATCCAGTGTGTGCAGAGAAAGTTGAGGTGAGAAAAAGGAGTTTCATCATGCATTGCACTGAACTGTAATTTTAATACAATAATTATGCAAAATATTTAAGTTTTTTTTTCAAAAACAGAAATTTCGAGTTAGCAAAATAGTGCATTGGATTTGGAAGTGTGTAGATGCTGGAATTTAGACAATTTAAAAGTGACATCACTGAAGGTCTACACTGCAAAAACTGAAATCTAAGTTCGATTAAATATCTCAAATAAGGGTGATATTTGTTTATTTTCTGTCTGATAAGATAATTCTTCTCACTAAGCAGATTTCATGTTAGAGAATTTTACTTGTTTTAAGTGTTTTGGTCCTAAATGATCTCAGTAAGATATATCTCAGCTTGTTGCTGAGATTTTATGACCTATATTGAGTAAAACATGCTTGAAACTAGAATATCTAGTGTTGCAAAGCTGTCATCAACACTCACAAGTATAAAACTACTTTTTTAAAGTAATAATTTCTTATTTCAAGCATGAAAAAAAAAATCATGACTTTGTGTCTCATAATTAAAACAGATGACAGCCAAATGGACTTTCAATGAAACAATAGAAAATGTGTACTCATATAGTAGTACAGTTGTTATTAGTGAGAATATACTTATTTTAAGGTATTTTTGGGTTCATTGAGGTTAGCTAATTTGACTTGTTTTGGAAAGTCTTGACAAGCCAAATTTTCTTGTTCTATTGGCAGATAATTTTGCTTAGTTCAAATAAAATACCCCTAATTTTTGTATTTTTTTTTCTTGTTTTTGAACACTGACTTTTTGCAGTGTAGGTGGGAAACGCACGGCCCCGCCACTGTATCTGTGAAGTGAAGTGAAGTGAATTTATATAGCGCTTTTCTCTAGTGACTCAAAGCGCTTTACATAGTGAAAACCCAATATCTAAGTTACATTTAAACCAGTGTGGGTGGCACTGGGAGCAGGTGGGTAAAGTGTCTTGCCCAAGGACACAACAGCAGTGACTAGGATGGCGGAAGCGGGGATCGAACCTGGAACCCTCAAGTTTCTGGCACGGCCGCTCTCCCAACCGAGCTATACCGCCCCAATCTAATCTGTGACCCATAACACAAAGAATCAATCAATCTTTATTTATATAGCCCTAAATCACAAGTGTCTCAAAGGGCTGCACAAGCCACAACGACATCCTCGGTACAAAGCCCACATACGGGCAAGGAAAAACTCACCCCAGTGGGACGTCGATGTGAATGACTATGAGAAACCTTGGAGAGGACCGCATATGTGGGTAACCCCCCCCCCTCTAGGGGAGACCGAAAGCAATGGATGTCGAGTGGGTCTGACATAATATTGTGAGAGTCCAGTCCATAGTGGATCCAACATAATAGTAAGAGTCCAGTCCATAGTGGGGCCAGCAGGACACCATCCCGAGCGGAGACGGGTCAGCAGCGTAGAGATGTTCCCAGCCGATGCACAGGCGAGCGGTCCACCCCGGGTCCCGACTCTGGACAGCCAGCACTTCATCCATGGCCACCGGACCTGTGCCCCCCCCCCCCTCAAGGAAAAGGGGGGCAGAGGAGAAAAGAAAAGAAACGGCAGATCAACTGGTCTAACAGGGGGGCTATTTAAAGGCTAGAGTATACAAATGAGTTTTAAGATGGGACTTAAATGCTTGATTAAAGATTGATTGATAACACAAAGAAGACGTTTTTGTTGTTAAAAACAAAAGTACATATGTCTGTTTTTGTAAAAGAAAGAAAAAAAAAGGCCCCCGACCCGCTTGTTTTGACACTTGGTGTAAAAAGTTTTTTAACAACTTAATATAAAGGTAAAGTTAAAGTTAAAAAAGTACCAATGATTGTCACACACACACACACACACACACACTAGGTGTGGTGAAATTTGTCCTCTGCATTTGACCCATCCCCTTGTTCACCCCCTGGGAGGTGAGGGGAGCAGTGAGCAGCAGCGGTGCCGCGCCCGGGAATCATTTTTGGTGATTTAACCCCCAATTCCAACCCTTGATGCTGAGTGCCAAGCAAGGAGGTAATGGGTCCCATTTTTATAGTCTTTGGTATGACTCGGGCTGGTATCTTAAAGACCAATATTGTACTTTTGAGAGAACATTCTTTACATTCTCTTTGTCTTGTACCTCTATTTTTGCATCATTAAGGACTTTTACCAATCATCTATGTTTAAGTTCCTGCAGGCCAAGTGGCAGTCAGACCCCTGCTACGCCTTCTATGGTGTGGATGGCACCACATGCTCCGTATTGACTTACCTCAGCCAAATAGAGACCTTTTGCCCTCCTCTACCTGGCCACAAGCGCCCTGCTCCCCCATGGCGTCAGAAACCTCCGCTCTATACAAAGAAGGTAAAGTACTGTATGTGTGCCGTGAGTCAAGCTGCTTGCGTTCTCACTTTTTGCTTGCGTTTCACACTCAGGCTGAGCTACGTTCCACGCTGAGTCTGCTTTACGAGGCCATCAGCAACAGCAGCGGTCCTGCAGTCACGTTCATGCGGTCCAGAGTGGAAATGATGTCAGAGCGCTGGGAACAGGCGGCTGTCGTGATGAGGCTGCACAACAAGACGCATGCATCTCAGATGAAGGTAGAATTGATTGATTGAGACTTTTATTAGTAGGTTGCACAGTGAAGTACATATTCCGTACAATTGAGCACTAAATGGCAGAGGTGTGGACTCGAGTCACATGACTTGGACTCGAGTCAGACTCGAGTCATGAATTTGATGACTTTAGACTCGACTTGACAAAATGTAAAAAGACTTGCAACTCGACTTAGACTTTAACATCAATGACTTGTGACTTCACTTGGACTTGAGCCTTTTGAATTGACATGACTTGACATGACTTGCTACTTTCCCCAAAACCCAAAGATGAAAAAGTTATTCGGGAGCGCTCCGTATTTTTCATTGTGTACTTGTCTATCAGCGTTGCGTGTGTCAGCTGGTGTGGTCTCAGTACAACAGCCAATCAAATTAGATCTACTTTGTTTTCATCACACAGCATTCATCCAATCAAATTGCAGGACAACCAACGAAGAAGACATGTCCAAACCACACGCCAGTGAACAAAAAATGATACCTAAAATAATTTTGTTTGGGTATAAAAATTACGAGGTGGTCAACACAAAACGGTTTGCAGTATGCAACACATGCGGTTCCAAAATTACTGATGGAGAGGCAACAACTTTCAACTTCGTCCGGCATTTGAAGTTGCACAAAGAACGGTAAGTTTTGAATGTAAGATAACGTTTATTGGCTAAGTAACGTGACTTTTATTTGCTGTGTAGTTAAATCAGTGAGGCTGTAAACTCACTGCTAACGTTATAACGTTATTGCAAACACGGGAATCTGTTGCAGTTCACTACCTTATTCATACTTTTTGTTCAGTGATTTTTTTTAAGCAGGGTTACGTTAGTCAATATATCACACGTAACGTTAGACGGCGGTCAGCAGCACCGCGTATTTTAGCCACCTAAAAAAAGACAAAAATACTAAAATAAAGGTCAGTTAAAATGTATACTATATTATGAATATGTGTACCGTTTTAGCTAGCTTTCTGACATACTGTTGGTTGTTTACCTCAGTGGTCCCCAACCACCGGGCCGCGGCCCGGTACTGGTCCATGGATCGATTGGTATCGGGCCGCACAATAAATTTTTTTTTTCTTTTCTTTTTTTAATTAAATCAACATAAAAAACACAAGATACACTTACAAGTAGTGCACCAACCCAAAACAACTCTCTCCCCCCTTTTGTTCTGGGCATTGAACATGAAGACTCTTCCTTCACTGTTCCGAGTGGCCATGAGAGTCTTGGCAGTGCCTGCCTCCAGTGCTCCAGTGGAGCGAGTTTTCAGCCATGGTGGCATCATACTACGCCCCCATCGTGCACAAATGACTGACAGACTCTTGGCTAATTTGGTCTTTTGCAAATGCAATGCAGCATAGGGCCCTGACATATAAAAAGTACAACTTTTTTGTTATGTTCACGTGTATGTCATGTTTTTTCAATGTTAACACTTTTGTACAAATAAGTACATTTGCACTTTATTTTTCAATGTGTTTGTTCTGTAAAGGAATGAGTTAATGTTTAAAATGACTGGTTAATAGTGCTATTATAAAGTGCAATGTCAGCACAATTTTCTTTCCTGCAATTTAAAATGCACTTGTTTTAATAAATAAATACAGCGTTTGAAAAGCATACACAATCTGTGTTAATATATTAGTCTGTGGTTAAAAGGACTTGAAAGGACTCGACACTCAAAATGCAGGACTTAGGACTTGACTTGAGACTTTCCAGTCTTGACTTTGGACTTGACTCGGGGCTTGCCTGTCTTGACTCGGGACTTGACTCGGACTTGAGGGCAAAGACTTGAGACTTACTTGTGACTTGCAAAACAATGACTTGGTCCCACCTCTGCTAAATGGTAACACCCGAATAAGTTTTTCAACTTGTTTAAGTTGGAGTCCACTTAAATTGATTCATGATACAGATATATACCGTATTTTCCGCACTATAAGGCGCACCGGATTATTAGCCGCACCTTCTATGAATTACATATTTCATAATTTTGTCCACCAATAAGCCGCCCCGGACTAAAAGCCGCGCCTACGCTGCGCTAAAGTGAATGTCAAAAAAACGCTGCGCTAAAGTGAATGTCAAAAAAACAGTCAGATAGTTCAGTCAAACTTTAATAATATATTGAAAACCAGCGTTCTAACAACTCTGTCCCAAAATGTACGCAAATGTGCAATCACAAACATAGTAAAATTCAAAATGGTGTAGAGCAATAGTAACATAATGTTGCTCGAACGTTAATGTCACAACACACAAAATAAACATAGCGCTCACCTTCTGAAGTTATTCTTCATTCGTAAATCCTTCGAATTCTTCGTCTTCGGTGTCCGAATTGAAAAGTTGCGCAAGCGTGGTATCCAAAATGGCCGGTTCCGTCTCGTAGAAGTCATCGGGAGTCAGTGTCGCTGTTGTTCTGTGAATCCTGCCTTCCGGAAAGCTCGGACCACAGTTGTGACCGAAATATCTGCCCAAGCATTTACGATCCACTGGCAAATGTTGGCGTATGTCGTCCGAGGCTGTCTGCCCGTCTTAGTGAAGGTGTGTTCGCCTTCGGAGCTGTGTGAAAAAAGCCACCCGGCCTCTTCGCGTAAACTTCCCTTAACCACTCGCTCATCTTTTCTTCATCCATCCATCCCTTCGAGTTAGCTTTTATGATGACGCCGGCTGGAAAGGTCTCTTTTGGCAAGGTCTTCCTTTTGAATATCACCATGGGTGGAAGTTAGCATGGCAAGCTAGAACCACAGTGAAGGATGACTTCATTCCCTGTGGTGCGAATATTCACCGTACGTGCTCCCGTTCCACAGTGCGGTTCACAGGAATATCAGTTGCTGTGAAATACGGTAGTAATCCGTGTGCGGATGGAGAGATTGCGTCTTTTTATGAACCGGATCGCTTATTAGGAGCCATTTTGTGGTCTTTACAGATGTAAACAGGAAATGAAACGTACGGTGATATCCGCGCGTTTTTTCTTCTTCTTCCGGGGGCGGGTGAAGCGCTTCCTGTTCTATGGGGGCGGGTGCTTTCCTTGGCGGTTGCTTGCGTAGAAGAAGAAGCGCTTCCTGTTCTACCGGGAAAAAAGATGGCGGCTGTTTACCGAAGTTGCGAGACCGAAACTTTATGAAAATGAATCGTAATAAAGCGCACCGGGTTATTAGGCGCACTGTCAGCTTTTGAGAAAAATTGTGGTTTTTAGGTGCGCCTTATAGTGCGGAAAATACGGTACTATCATCATAATACAGTCATCACACAAAATAATCGTCAGGGTGTATACATTGAATTATTTACATTATTTACAATTCGGGGTGTGTGTGGGGAGGGGGGGGGTTAAGTTTGGTTGTTATCATCAGTCATCAACAATTGAGAACAGAGAAATGGATATTGAAACAGTGTAGGTCTGACTTGGTAGGGTATGTACAGCAAGTAGTGGACATAAAGAGAGAGAGAGAGAGGTCAGAAGGCATAAGAAAAATATCTGCATTTGATTGTTTACATTTGATTATTAACAACAATCCGGGGAGGGTGTTAGTTTA
This sequence comes from Nerophis lumbriciformis, assembly GCF_033978685.3. Taxonomy (NCBI): domain Eukaryota; kingdom Metazoa; phylum Chordata; class Actinopteri; order Syngnathiformes; family Syngnathidae; genus Nerophis; species Nerophis lumbriciformis. The sequence continues at coordinate 4,710,829 of NC_084558.2, read as the reverse complement.
GGGAGGTGTACTTTTATTGCGGTTTTGAAGGAGGATAGAGATGCCCTTTCTTTTATACCTGTTGGGAGCGCAATCCACATTGATGTGGCATAGAAAGAGAATGAGTTAAGACCTTTGTTAGATGGAAATCTGGGTTTAACGTGGTTAGTAGAGCTCCCCCTGGTGTTGTGGTTATGGCGGTCATTTACGTTAAGGAAGTAGTTTGACATGTACTTCGGTATCAGGGAGGTGTAGCGGATTTTATATACTAGGCTCAGTGCAAGTTGTTTTACTCTGTCCTCCACCCTGAGCCAGCCCACTTTGGAGAAGTGGGTAGGAGTGAGGTGGGATCTGGAGTGGAGGTCTAGAAGTAACCTGACTAGCTTGTTCTGGGATGTTTGGAGTCTAGATTTGAGGGTTTTGGAGGTGCTAGGGTACCAGGAGATGTACATCCGTGTTAAAATGAAACGACATACTGTACATACAGTATTTCTCCCAACGTGTGTAGGTGCTGCTTTATCCTGGTGCCCTTGCTGGGGATGCAGGCCAACGTTTCCAAGCCATGGTGGAAAGAGGGGGTCCTCTTGGAGAGTTGGTTCAATGGGCAGATCTCAGCGCATGTTTGACCATCCTGGGTCACAATGTGACCCTCAGCGACTCGCAGCATCACCTCCACAAGTAAGCATGTCTGTCCGCCAAACCCAGCTTGATTGAAGGAATGGTCATTTTCCATTTCGTCCAGCCTGATAGGTGCCGCTCCGGGCCGAGGCAGCTGTCCCATCAAGGGGCCACTGACCTTTGACCTCATCTATACCGACTACCACGGCCTCGCTCACCTTCGAGGAGCCATGGGACTGGCTTTCCAGCATTACCAGTGAGACCACAATGTCCTAAATACTGTACACATTTATTTTGTCTCAGTTTGATCTAGGGTTGTACGTTATACCGGTATTAGTATAGTACCGCGATACTAATTAATCATATTCGGTACTATACCGCCTCTAAAAAGTACCGAACATGTTCGATAGCACACACACGGAGTACTTACAAGCAGACACAGTGAGTAGACAGAAAAGGGAGAACAGACGCATTTTGGCTTAAAAACTAACGATAAAGGTGAAGTTATAACAATGAAGCGCCCTCAGGAAGAGGTGCTTTAAGACAGTCGGCAGTGTTTTAGCTACTTCTAAAATAACTAATCCTGGTCTCCATGGCGACAAATAAAGTACGTTTCTTACAAGTATCATCCCCGCAGGACGAGGAATAGCTAAACATGCTTCACTACACACCGTAGCTCACCGGCGTTAAAATGTAAACAAACGCCATTGGTGGATCTACACCTGACATCCACTGTAATGATAGCAAGTCCAGGAGACACAATATGTTACTGCATATGTCAGCAGACTAAATTATGAGCCTTTGTTTGCTTACTTACTACTAAAAGACAAGTTGTCTTGTATGTTCACTATTTTATTTAAAAACAAACTTGCAATAAAATTTTTTAGTTTAATGTACCCTAAGATTTTTTGTTAAAATAAAGCCAATAATGCTATTTTCTGTGGTCCCCTTTATTTAGAAAAGTATCGAAAAGTAGCAAAAAGTATCGAAATAATTTTGATACCCGTACCGGTACCAAAATTACACTGGTTTTATCATATTTTTTCAAATTAAACGGAACTAAATAAAAGAAAAATAAATCACGGATAAGCTCCAGCTTCATTCAAACCTGAATAGGACAAGCAGCAACATTTCATAAAAATAAAAATAACACACACTAAAATAAAATAATATACACAATTATTAAAAACAATACTAAATAAAAGAAGAGTAGACAACACAACACATTACAAGCCAGCTGGGATAATGGCTCCACCTCTCCTTAACTATGAACAGGTTAAGCAGTATAGAAAATTAAATTAAATAAATTAAATTAAACCGAACATACTGGATCGTTTTGGATTGGGTCAAATTAAATGAAAATAATTTAATTAAATTGAATTGAATTGAATTGGGGCCCTGCAATGAGGTGGCGATTTTCCGCCCGAGTGAACCTGGGGTAGGCTTCAAGCCCCCTGGGACCCTGAGAGGAACAAGCGGTAGAAAATGGATGGTATAATTGAATTCAATTGAATTGCGAATTGAATTTACTGATGGACATTGTTAAAGCACAGTATAAAAATGCCTTATCTTCCAATGTTGACTAAAAAAAACAACAACTCCGACAAACTGAGGACATAACAAAAAACAGCCAATATGCGCTACCAAGACACACAGCACAATGCTCACATCATGAGGAATACATTGTGGTTGTCTACGGCCATGTATTTGTAGTTTCTTCCAAACGTTCATCAAAAAACATCTTCTATAGCAGTACTTCTCAATTACATTTTGTAATGACCCCTGTGGGGGACAGATATTTACACAACTCACCTGAATTTGTTGACTATTAGAATGAGAACTTGATAATATAGTATTTTATTTACAAACCCTGTTTCCATATGAGTTGGGAAATTGTGTTAGATGTAAATATAAAAGGAATACAATGATTTGCAAATCATTTTCAACCCATATTCAGTTGAATATGCTACAAAGACAACATATTTGATGTTCAAACTGATAAACATTTTTTTTTTTTTGCAAATAATCATTTACTTTAGAATTTGATGCCAGCAACACGTGACAAAGAAGTTGGGAAAGGTGGCAATAAATACTGATAAAGTTGAGGAATGCTCATCAAACACTTATTTGGAACATCCCACAGGTGAACAGGCAAATTGGGAACAGGTGGGTGCCATGATTGGGTGTAAAAGTAGATTCCATGAAATGCTCAGTCATTCACAAACAAGGATGGGGCGAGGGTCACCACTTTGTCAACAAATGCGTGAGCAAATTGTTGAACAGTTTAAGAAAAACCTTTCTCAACCAGCCATTGCAAGGAATTTAGGGATTTCACCATCTACGGTCCGTAATATCATCAAAGGGTTCAGAGAATCTGGAGAAATCACTGCACGTAAGCAGCTAAGCCCGTGACCTTCGATCCCTCAGGCTGTACTGCATCAACAAGCGACATCAGTGTGTAAAGGATATCACCACATGGGCTCAGGAACACTTCAGAAACCCACTGTCAGTAACTACAGTTGGTCGCTACATCTGTAAGTGCAAGTTAAACCTCTCCTATGCAAGGCGAAAACCGTTTATCAACAACACCCAGAAACGCTGTCGGCTTCGCTGGGCCCGAGCTCATCTAAGATTAACTGATACAAAGTGGGAAAGTGTTCTGTGGTCTGACGAGTCCACGTTTCAAATTGTTTTTGGAAATTGTGGACGTCGTGTCCTCCGGACCAAAGAGGAAAAGAACCATCCGGATTGTTATAGGCGCAAAATTGAAAAGCCAGCATCTGTGATGGTATGGGGGTGTATTAGTGCCCAAGACATGGGTAACTTACACATCTGTGAAGGCTCCATTAATGCTGAAAGGTACATACAGGTTTTGGAGCAACATATGTTGCCATCCAAGCAACGTTACCATGGACGCCCCTGCTTATTTCAGCAAGACAATGCCAAGCCACGTGTTACATCAACGTGGCTTCATAGTAAAAGAGTGCGGGTACTAGACTGGCCTGCCTGTAGTCCAGACCTGTCTCCCATTGAAAATGTGTGGCGCATTATGAAGCCTAAATTACCACAACGGAGACCCCCGGACTGTTGAACAACTTAAGCTGTACATCAAGCAAGAATGGGAAAGAATTCCACCTGAGAAGCTTAAAAAATGTGTCTCCTCAGTTCCCAAACGTTTACTGAGTGTTGTTAAAAGGAAAGGCCATGTAACACAGTGGTGAACATGCCCTTTCCCAACTACTTTGGCACGTGTTGCAGCCATGAAATTCTAAGTTAATTATTATTTGCAAAAAAAATAAATAAAGTTTGAGTTTGAACATCAAATATCTTGTCTTTGTAGTGCATTCAATTGAATATGGGTTGAAAAGGATTTGCAAATCATTGTATTCCGTTTATATTTACATCTAACACAATTTCCCAACTCTTATGGAAACGGGGTTTGTATTTATCTGAACAACACACTGTGTGTGTTACATTATCTGTATTTTCCACTGATGCCTTTTTTTCCATTCCTGTCATAATCTTCTTCATTTCTTCGCCTCTGTTAGCTTGGTACGCATGTGTTCTTGTGTACTTACTACTTCTACTGGATTGAACAGGGAGCCTGTTGAATAGATTGAGCACTGCTGCCACATAGCTGCAAGCTCGTGTATCTCTTCAACACGAATACTAGAGCGTGGACACAAATGATGGAAATCTCCCCTGCTGCTCGTGACCTTCCAGTGGGCCCCAACCCACTATTTGAGAAACACTGTTCTATTATACTAACATTGTTTTGTCATTTTTGCACTTTAGGTGTCGCTTCAGAATCCTGGATTCGTTTGGCACTGAGCCGGCCTTTAACTTGGGAAGTTATGCACGAAGTCAAGGCTATAAGACACTGTGGGGCAGCTGGGGCCTCCACCCTTTGCAGTACATGACCATGTTCCGTAAGTGTGTATGGCCACACAGAACTTATTTCCACCTGGGCGATATGGCCGAAAATCTATATTGCAATACATATCACAATATATATTTTGGCATATAAAGGATAATAGAAGCATTTCAAAATGGGGCTCCTAATTTAGCTGCTGACGTATGCAGTAACACAATGGGTCACTTGTATTATTATAGACAACAAAAAATTGCATTATTGGCTTTATATTAACAAAAAATCTTAGGGTACATTAAACATATGTTTCTTATTGCAAGTTTGTCCTTAAATAAAATAGTGAACATACAAGGCAACTTTTCTTTTAGTAGTAAGTAAGCAAACAAAGGCTCCTATTTTAGTCTGCTAACATATGTAGTAACATATTGTGTCATTTTCCATTCTATTATTTTGTCAAAATGATTAAGGACAATTGGTAGAAAATTAATTATTAATCTACTTGTTCATTTACTGTTAATATCTGCTTACTTTCCCAAGAAAGTTTGATCATATTACGCCTATACTGGCTCACCTGCACTGGCTTCCTGTGCACTTAAGATGTGACTTTAAGGTTTTACTACTTACGTATAAAATACTACACGGTCTAGCTCCGTCCTATCTTGTCGATTGCATTGTACCATATGTCCCGGCAAGAAATCTGCGTTCAAAGAACTCCGGCTTATTAGTGATTCCCAGAGCCCAAAAAAAGTCTGCGGGCTATAGAGCGTTTTCTATTCGGGCTCCAGTACTATGGAATGCCCTCCCGGTAACAATTAGAGATGCTACCTCAGTAGAAGCATTTAAGTCCCATCTTAAAACTCATTTGTATACTCTAGCCTTTAAATAGCCCCCCTGTTAGACCAGTTGATCTGCCGTTTCTTTTCTTTTCTCCTCTGCTCCCCTTTTCCTTGAGGGGGGGGCACAGGTCCGGTGGCCATGGATGAAGTGCTGGCTGTCCAGAGTCGGGACCCGGGGTGGACCGCTCGCCTGTGCATCGGCAGGGAACATCTCTGCGCTGCTGACCCGTCTCCGCTCGGGATGGTGTCCTGCTGGCCCCACTATGGACTGGACTCTTACTATTATGTTGGATCCACTATGGACTGGACTCTCACAATATTATGTCAGACCCACTCGACATCCATTGCTTTCGGTCTCCCCTAGAGGGGGGGGGGTTACCCACATATGCGGTCCTCTCCAAGGTTTCTCATAGTCATTCACATCGACGTCCCACTGGGGTGAGTTTTTCCTTGCCCGTATGTGGGCTTTGTACCGAGGATGTCGTTGTGGCTTGTGCAGCCCTTTGAGACACTTGTGATTTAGGGCTATATAAATAAAGATTGATTGATTGATTACTTTCTCTTTCAACATGTTTTATCTACACTTCCGTTAAAACGTAAGAACCACTTATTCTTCTGTTGTTCGGATGCTTTACATTAGTTTTGGATGATACTACAAATTTGGGTATCAATCCGATACCAAGTAGTAACAGGATCATACATTGGTCATAATCAAAGTCCTCATATGTCCCGGGACATATTTCCTGAGTTTATAAACATAATATAAATTTAAAAAAAAAAAACTAAAGAAGATGTTGTGATGCCAAAAATATCAATGTACCGTATTTTCCGCACCATAAGCCGCCCTGGGTTATAAGCCGCGCCTGCAATGAACGGCATATTTCAAAACTTTGTCCACCTATAAGACGCCCCGTGTTATAAGCCGCATCTAACTGCGCTAAAGGGAATGTCAAAAAAACAGTCAGATAGGTCAGTCAAACTTTAATAATATATTAAAAACCAGCGTGATGTGGGCGCGCATGGAGTCGTATATCAACATGGACGGAGCTGCGTGAAAAAAGCCACCCGGCCTCTTCGCGTAAACTTCCCTTAACCACTCGCTCATCTTTTCTTCATCCATCCATCCCTTCGAGTTAGCTTTTATGATGACGCCGGCTGGAAAGGTCTCTTTTGGCAAGGTCTTCCTTTTGAATATCACCATGGGTGGAAGTTTCTGGCCATTAGCATGGCAAGCTAGAACCACAGTGAAGGATTCCCTGTGGTGCGAATATTCACCGTACGTGCTCACGTTGTATCCACAGTGCGGTTCACAGGAATATCAAAAGTCAGTGGAACCTCGTCCATGTTGATAATGTTCTCTGGCCGGATCTTTTTTTCAGCTATCTTGTTTTTACAATATGCACGGAAAGTAGCCAGCTTTTCTTGAAAGTCTTTAGGCAGTTGCTGTGAAATAGTAGTCCGTGTGCGGATGGAGAGATTGCGTCTTTTCATGAACCGGAAACCTGTCGCTTAGTAGGAGCCATTTTGTGGTCTTTACAGATGTAAACACACAAAGGAATTGAAACGTAATATCCGCGCACTTCTTCTTCTTCTACGGGGGCGGGTGGTTGCTTACAGTAGAAGAAGAAGCGCTTCCTCTTCTATGGGGGCGGGTGCTTACCTTGGCGGTTGCTTGCCGTAGAAGAAGAAGCACTTCCTCTTCTACGGGGAAAAAAGATGGCGGCTGTTTACCGTAGTTGCGAGACCTAAACTTTATGAAAATGAATCTTAATATTAATCCATATATAAAGCGCACCGGGTTATAAGCCGCACTGTCAGCTTTTGAGTAAATTTGTGGTTTTTAGGTGCGGCTAATAGTGCGGAAAATACGGTACTCATAGTAGTATTGACTAGATATGCTCCTGTACTTGGTATCATTACAGTGGATGTCAGGCATGGCATTACTTTTTAGAGGTGGTATAGTACCGAATATGATTCATTAATATCACGGTACTATACTAATACCGACATACCGTACAACACTAGTAGGTACATTCCATTAGTGATGCACCTGAAACCAATAGCATCTTTATCCCCTTACTACTATTACGATGTGTCTGGAATTACTTTAACACGACATCTGATACCACCATGTGTCACAGTCAGACGTGGCATCTGTAAAGCTGAAATACGTTGCACACACATACTGTATCAATCCATGATGAGTACACACTTTTAGGCATTCTCAAGATTAATGGCGAGCGAGGTTAAATCTACCCGGTGCCCAGACTGACCTTTCATTCTCTCTCCTCTCCATGTCACCTTTCCCATCCTGCCGAGGGATGGAGACAAGCTGGACGGAGCTGAGAGACGCTCTTCATCCCTCAGCCGAGCACATGTTTATTTGTCCTGCTGAAGAGAGAGAGATACGTGTTAGCGCACAGCTTATATGGCGAGTCAGGGAGAGGAAGATAGTTGTTTTTGATGAGGACGCTTGAAGGAAAACGGTGCTTCTGTAGTGACGATTCCTCGTCTGACAGCTTGGCTAGAAAGGCCCACACACGCCACAAATGTCAGCAAAAATGGAACGTGATGGTCGCACGCACACGTGTGTTGTTGGCACATTCCTGCATCACTTAGGTAAATACTCATCCCTCGCGCCTCTGTCGGTGTGTCGGAGGACAGCTGCCTGCAGGAACAAACAGCCGGTGAGCGTCTTATATGTGGAGAGTCCTCATTTCTTCCAGCAGATGGTTTTGTGCGCCATGCTTACTGCATTGCTCACCCAAACTTACTTTAGATTTTCGCATGAAAAAAATCACATTCTACTTTATCACCTTCACGAGAGCTAAAAAAAATATTTATTTTCAATTTTGTTGAAAAAAGTGTTAATTATTATAGTTGAATTGCGCGCTGTTATCTCTTTGTTTATTTACTCTACGTACACTAGGAACACACGATGAAGTTAGCATAGGGAGTTTGAAAAATACATTTTTTCTTTATTTTTCTCAAGCTCAAGTAAGTACATTTTATTTATAAAAAACTTTTCACAGATAAAATCACAAAGCGCCGTACAAAACATAGGTGAAGTAAAACAACAATTCCATTAAAACAACAGGGGCAACATCATAAAAACGATACAAAGTGGATTAAAATTGAGAGTTGAAAGGTGCATTAACTAAAAGCTTTACTAAAAAGACAAGTTTTCAAATGTTTCTTAAAAGTTTCAGCTCAGTCAAGATCACGGAGGGACTGGTGCAAATTGTTCCAGAGTTTGGGAGCTATAGCCTGGAATGCCAGGTCTCCACACTGCAAAAAGTCAGTGTTCAAAAACAAGAAAAAAAAATTACAAAAATTAGGGGTATTTTACTTGAACTAAGCAAAATTATCTGCTAATCGAACAAGAAAATTCGGCTTGTCAAGACTTTCCAAAACAAGTAAAAATACCTTGAAATAAGTATATTCTCACTAATAACAAGTGCACTTTTCTTGGTATAAAAAAAAAAAAGAGACCTTTTTGCTCAATATGTTGAAAAATATTCTTGAATTAAGTAAATGCTAGTGCCATTATTTTGACATAATCATGATTTTTTTTTTTTCCATTTTTCATGCTTGAAGTAAGAAATTATTACTTTAAAAAAGTAGTTATACTTGTGAGTGTTGATGACACAGCTTTGCATCAGTTGATATTCTAGTTTCAAGCATGTTTTACTCAATATAGGTCATAAAATCTCAGCAACAAGCTGTAATATCTTACTGAGATAATTTAGGACCAAAACACTTAAAACAAGTAAAACACTCTAACATAAAATCTGCTTAGTGAGAAGAATTATCTTATCAGACAGAAAATAAGCAAATATCACCCTTATTTGAGATATTTAATCTTACTTAGATTTCAGTTTTTGCAGTGCACAGGTTTTAAAACTAGTTTTTGTAATCTTTAGAAGACCCTGGCCTGAAGACCGGAGGCTGTGCCCTGAAGAGTAGCGGCATAACAAGTCAGTGATGTACTGAGAGGCTCCACCATGCAATGCACGGAATGTCAGGACTAAAATCATAATGCGGAATTTAACTAGAAGCCAATGAAGACTGGATAAAACAGGGGTGATTTGTACTGGGTGCACCGGTCAAAAGTCTGGCAGCCGCATTTTGTTTGAAAAGTCTGAAGTCTCTTTAGCGTTGAATTTCTCACTTTAGAAATATTTCTTAGACGATAAAAACAGTTTTTGGTCAGTTGACGGCAGTAACCCTCCAAAGACATTGACTGATCAAACACAAGCCCAAGGTTTCTGAGGCTGCTTCTGACAGATGCACCCAGAGCACCAAGGGAGTTCTTCTGTCGCTCCCATGAAGTCTCACTTTGAAAACCTTTAAACAACACCCATTTAAGTAAAAGTACAGTTACAAATTGTTGATTTTAACAATGGTTTTGCATGCATGTGAAAGTAGAATGAAAAATGTACCTCTCTCTGATATATTTTCATTCATTAATAGGTAATATGGCACAACTCAGCAATGACAGAACCCATGTCGTAATGGTGCTAAGGTGCAAACTGCTCAGCCAGCAATAATGCTGCTGATGAATTAATTGTAAAAACAGCATGACGAGTGTAACACGCCTGAGTTTTAAGTAGCGCGACCAACATTTTAAAAAGGCAACCAGAGGTATTTACAGTGGAGCCTCGATCTACGGAATTAATTGGTTCTTGAACGGGTTTCGTAATTAGAGAAGTTTGTTTTGTTTTGTTTTTTATTTCATTCATTCAAGGTCAAACAAAACAATCGACATGACATTACAATAAATCATGAATGAAAAGGAGCAGAAATAAGTAAAACTTATAATATCTGCCTCCATTCACATTTGTTGTTCAACTCAAAATACTATTTAGGCAACTCTTCTATATTCATAACATACATATTTTATAACATAAAACAAAATAACCAAACATGGAACCAATAATTGACTCCAAATTATATATTTTCATCAAATTATTTTAAATACAGTAGGATTTTTACATTATTTTGTTGTTCTATACTAACACCTTTGATTGAAATGCTTCTTTCCATTGTCCCTGTTTTACTGTAGATCTTGATTTATTAAATAGCTCAGTTCCTTTGTGATTATAATTACTTTCTCTTTGTATTAAACGAGCTCTGATCGCCCAGAATTACTCTCTGACAAATAACAACACCACCACGAATACAAAAGACATCACGAAGTCAGCAATTTCAATACAAAACCAAGTAAATATCTTTATGCACAACATCTACTTACATTTGACCAAGTTTAGTGATGAAGCTTACGCGTGCGGATTTCTATCATCGTTGCTTCTTGTCTAGAACACTGTCCGTCACAGAAAAGGTTTCGGCATGAAACAATGACTTGAGCACTTGCTCGGTGCAGAACATTCTTACTTTGTTTTCCAGTCATTCTTAAAAGTCTGATTGTCGCAATTTATTATTATTTTTTTAAGAGTTGAATGCATAGTGTTCTTCTATTTACCCCACTGCTGCTTCATCATGACACATTGCGGCATACTTGCCAACCTTGAGACCTCCGATTTCGGGTTGTGGGGGGTAGGGTGGGGTGGGCGTGGTTGGGGGTGGGGCGGGGCGTGGTTGGGGGCGTGGTTAAGAGGGGCGGAGTATATTTACAGCTAGAATTCACCAAGTCAAGTATTTCATCCATCCATCCATTTTCTACCGCTTATTCCCTTTTGGGGTCGCGGGTGGCGCTGGAGCCTATCTCAGCTACAATCGGGCGGAAGGCGGGGTACACCCTGGACAAGTCGCCACCTCATCGCAGGGCCAACACAGATAGACAGACAACATTCACACTCACATTCACACACTAGGGCCAATTTAGTGTTGCCAATCAACTTATCCCCAGGTGCATGTTTTTGGAAGTGGGAGGAAGCCGGAGTACCCGGAGGGAACCCACGCAGTCACGGGCAGAACATGCAAACTCCACACAGAAAGATCCCGAGCCTGGGATTGAACCCAAGACTACTCAGGACCTTCGTATTGTGAGGCATATATATATATATATATATATATATATATATATATATATATATATATATATATACTGTATATATACTGTATATATATATATATATATATATATATATATATATATATATATATATATATATATATATATATATATATATATATATATGTCTTAATAAGGTTATCCAAAAAATAGTGCTCGATACCGTAGTAGAGCGCAATATATGTATGTGTGGGAAAAAAATCACAAGACTATTTCATCTCTACAGGCCTGTTTCATGAGGGGGGGTACCCTCAATCATCAGGAGATTTTAATGGGAGCATTCGCATACCACGGTTTATATAGGGCACAGAGTGGGTGGGTACAGGCTGGCCTAGGGGCGTGGTGATTGGCTCATGTGTTACCTAGGAGGTGTTTCCGTCTATGGCGGCATGTTGTTACAATTTCGCTGCGCTTGTTGAGGGATGACAGGTCTGGACGGTAAATAATAAACAGTTTCTCTTTCAAGCATAGGTTGCATCTTTTATTACCACTATTGTAAGGTGTGCTGGATGCAAGAATTTGCCATGTTATTGAATATTCAACATTATTGTCTTTGAGGTCCCAAATGTGTTTGCTGAGTTCTGTGGTATTTCGCAGGTTTTTGTTCCTGAAAGAAGCCTTGTGGTTGTTCCATCTGGTTTTGAATTCACCCTCGACTAATCCTACATATGTGTCGGATGTGTTAATGTCCTTGCGTATTACCTTAGATTGGTAGACAACTGATGTTTGTAAGCACCCCCCGTTGAGAGGGCAATCAGGTTTCTTTCGACAGTTACATCCTTTGTTGGTTTTGGAGTCGCTCTGTCTGGGGGCCGACGGCTCATTTGCAATTGTTTTGTTGTGGTTTGAGATGATTTGTCGTATATTGTTCATGCAGCTGTAGCTCAATTTAATGTTGTTCTTGTTGAATACTTTTCTTAGGGTGTTGTCTTTGGGAAAGTGTTTGTCAATCAGATTGAGGAATTTGTGTCCAATGTTCGTTGAGACGTTTTTGCTGTATGGGGGGTTGTACCAGATGATGTCGTTTCGTTTTCTGTTCTTTTTTGGCTGGTTTCCTGGCGTGGGTTCATAGGTGAGGGTGAAATTGTATCCGCTTTCATCAAGGGCTTTTTGGTACGGGGGGGTTGCTTGGTCAAATTCAGCTTTGCTAGATGACAGCATCGATAGCCTTTTATTGATTCCGGTAGGTATTCTTTTCGTGGTGGTGGGTGGGTGGTTGCTGTCATGGTGCACGTATTGGAGTGTTGTGTTGGGTTTCGTGAATGGTTGGTAGCTGTTATTTCTCAGGTTGAAAGTGACGTCAAGGAAGTTGACGGTTTGCTTGTTGGCTTCAATCGTGATCCGTAGGCCGTTCTCTTTGAAAATTTGGCATATGCGCTTCTTGGTATTCTCGCTGCTCCTTGGCGAGGCGCGACACACTGCCAGTCCGTCATCACGGTAAATACCAAGGTTCAGATTGAGGCTAGCGAGCTGGGAGAGGAGGAAACTCCCAACGAGTTCACACGTTTCTGCTCCGTCAAAACTTCCCATAGTGACGTCAAATGTTGCATTGTTCTTTTTTTGCCATGGTGTACTGTTGTGGATGAGAATGGAGTTTTTTGCGTGGATGATGATGTTTCTTTCGTTGCCTGTGATTGAGTCGTAGTCTGAGGCGAAGTCTAATGCTTGAGTCAGTAGGTCTTGCGTGATGGAAGGGTAAAATTCCTCGATATCAAAGGAGATAAAGTTGTGCTGTTGTTTGTCTTGGATGTTGTTGAACCATTTGATTACTGCTGCTGTATTTCTCCCTTGGTTGAGTGGTGTTTTGTCCTTGATTTTTGTGTTGACTCTAGTGGTAATAAAAGATGCAACCTATGCTTGAAAGAGAAACTGTTTATTATTTACCGTCCAGACCTGTCATCCCTCAACAAGCGCAGCGAAATTGTAACAACATGCCGCCATAGACGGAAACACCTCCTAGGTAACACATGAGCCAATCACCACGCCCCTAGGCCAGCCTGTACCCACCCACTCTGTGCCCTATATAAACCATGGTATGCGAATGCTCCCATTAAAATCTCCTGATGATTGAGGGTACCCCCCCTCATGAAACAGGCCTGTAGAGATGAAATAGTCTTGTGATTTTTTTCCCACACATACATATATATATATATATATATATATATGCCTCACAATACGAAGGTGGGAGGACGTTAATGAAACTGCCTAACAATAAACCCACATAAGAAACCAAGAACTCGCCCTCGATCATTCTACAGTTATAACGTGATTGGGCAGGCACGCTGTTTATATAGTGGGAAAGCGGACGTGAGAACAGGCTGTCGACACGTCACTCAGGTCCGCCTGAATTTCGGGAGATTTTTGGGAGAAAATTTGTCCTTGGAGGTTTTCGGCAGAGGCGCTGAATTTCGGGAGTCTCCCGGAAAATCCGGGTGGGTTGGCAAGTATGCATTGCGGGGTGGGGGGTGACGAGAGTACTGCATACGTGAGAAACCCAACTTTAAATTGTTTCATCAAGTCTATTTGGTTAATATTCAGCGGGCCAAATGAAAAGCTTTGCCAGGCCGGATGTGGCCCGCGTGCCACCAGTTGAACAGAACAGCCCTAAACAGTATTTGAACTTTGATCTTTTCTTTGATGTCCAGATATCACCAAAACAAATGTGACGTTTGACTTCCTCTTTGAACTTGCAAGAAATGTCCTAAACACATGACCGCACGTGTGACCTTTGACTCCACCGATCAACTTTTGACAGGAGTATATTTCTTCATCTCTCTCACCTCTCGTGTTATGACGTGAATTTGTATTTTTCTACGCAGCACATACGCCTGATAATTCCTTCCTGGGCTTTGTCAGTGAGGAGGCAGCAAGGGCGCAGGAATCTGACCTCACTAGGAAGGAGAAGATGGCAGTCATCTATGGCAAACAGGAGTACATGTGGCAGGTAATGCAATGACATGTTGAGTTTTGCCACAAATACTTCATAGATCCTGATATTCTTTTCTCGTGTGTGAGAATTTCGTTGTTCTTTGAACCTGTTCACTGTAATAATGACAAATAAAACTCTATTCTATTCTATAATATTTCAGGGAAAATCTGAATATGTACAGGTGATTAGTGAAGAGATGCAGACCCATGCTACCGTCTACCTGCCTCCAGGACATGTCTCCACCTTGCCCAGCTCTGTGATTAACCACGGCCTGCTCTCTCAGCAACACTTCCTGCGACTCCTCCGCAGGGCAAAGGTCAGACACACGATGACGGTGCCACCTCTAAAATGACATTTATAAGAACATACCCGCTGTCCTATCAGGTGTTTGTAGGTCTCGGTTTCCCCTACGAGGGTCCTGCTCCCATCGAGGCCATCGCTCTGGGCTGCGTTTTCCTCCAACCGCGTCTATATCCGCCTCACTCTTCGGACAAGAACGAATTCTACAAAGGCAAACCCACAACAAGACAGGTCCATATTTAAGTAGAAAGCATTAATGGATTTGGTATTTTATAACAAAAGGGAGCACCTTTCGAATCACAGATCTCCTCTCAGCACCCGTATGCTGAAGATTTCATTGGTAAACCTCACGTATGGACGGTGGATGCCACTAACAAGACCCAAGTGCGGGAAGCCGTCAGGGAACTTCTCCGGACAGAGGTAACGCGCTGTGCGTAGAGCCCCGCGATCTGTGGGGGGCCCTGGTTTTTATGGCACCAAAACGCTGCCAGCAAGATTTGGTATCGGGGAAAAAGACTGACATTGTAAAAAAATGGTATTGGCATTGGCATTGGCATTTACGAACATTGAAAAAAGACAATAATTATGGTGGATAATTTTTTGCATCATGACATTTTCGATGCCAGTATTCATATTTTTGTGCCCTGTTATTATTTTTGTGTGTGTCACAGGTTTTTATTTTCAACATTCGCTTCTCTTTTTTTACAGTTTTCGTCCGCTCACATGCATCCGCTCACCAAGTCCAAACACTGCCAATAGTTTGAAAACGTTAAAAAACAAGCAAAACTGCCAAACAGGAAACACAATTGTAACAAACACACAACAACAATACAAGTGTACAAAAATATGAATATTGGCATTGAAAACATGTCATGATACAAAAAAATATCCACCAAAGAGATTGTATTTTTTCAATGTTTGTATCTATTTGCCTGAATAATGTATTGCAAATACAAAAGCACAATAATAAACATACAGTTAAATTATTTCAAAAAATTATTAGGGTATGCTGTAGTTTTCAATATTATTAGATAATGAACTGTGTGTTTTGTATACCTTAAAGTCAGATAGCTATAGTTATACAAATATTTTAAATTCAATGCATTAAACTGCAAAATGTGCATGATTACATTTGTATTGTAATCCTTATCGTGTTTTTGGCCATGACCTGTTTAATCTTTCAATTGGCCCATGGGTGGCACACATTTTGTCACAAACTCTGCCCGACAACAATTGTGTGAGATTACCCCCCCAAAAAACAAAAAACAAACAAATAAAAAATATATACTGTATATATATATATGCATGTATGTATGTATGTATGTATATATATATATACATATATATATACATATATATATATATATATATATATATATATACACATATATGTATATATATATATATATATATATATATATATATATATATATATATATATATATATATATATATATATATATATATATATACATATACACACACAAAACCCAAAACCAGTGAAGTTGGCACGTTGTGTAAGTCGTAAATAAAAACAGAATACAATGATTTGCTAACAACCTACATTCAATTGAATAGACTGCAAAGACAAGATACTTAACGTTCGACCTGGAAAACGTTATTTTTTGCAAATATTAGCTCATTTGGAATTCGATGCCTGCAACATGTTTCAAAAAAGCTGGCACAAGTGGCAAAAAAGACTGAGAAAGTTGAGGAATGCTCATCAAACACTTGTTTGGAACATCCCACAGGTGATCAGGCTAATTGGGAACAGGTGGGTGCCATGATTGGGTATAAAAGCAGTTTCCATGAAATGTAGTAAACGAGTGCGGGTACTAGACTGGCCTGCCTGTAGTCCAGACCTGTTTTCCATTGAAAATGTGTGGCACATTGTCCATCCATCCATTTTCTACCGCTTATTCCCTTTGGGGTCGCGGGGGGCGCTGGAGCCTATCTCAGCTACAATCGTGCGGAAGGCGGGGTACACCCTGGACAAGTCGCCATCTCATCGCAGGGCCAACACAGATTGTGAAGCGTAAAATACGACAACGGAGACCCCGGACTGTTGAACAACTTAAGCTGTACATCAGGCAAGAATGGGAAAGAATTCCACCAGAAAAGCTTCAAAAATTGGTCTCCTCAGTTCCCAAACGTTTACTGAGTGGTGTTAAAAGGAAAGGCCATGTAACACAGTGGTAAAAATGCCCCTGTGCCAACTTTTTTGCAAAGTGTTGCTGCCATTAAATTCTAAGTTAATGATTATTTGCAAAAAAAAAATTAAGTTTCTCAGTTTGAAAATTAAATATCTTGTCTTTGCAGTATATTCAATTGAATGTAAGTTGAAAAGGATTTGCAAATCATTGTATTCTGTTTTTATTTACGAATTACACAACGTGCCAACTTCACTGGTTTTGGGTTTTGTATATATATATATATATATATATATAATTTTTATTTTTTTACATGCTACAGTAGACAGTTAATGTGTCTTGGCAAAATAGAGTGTTATTTTTTTTTAAATACTGGTGCCCCACTATTTGGTTTTTCAAATGAAAACAGCATTGATTAACATAGTTTCCTTTTGCAGGTGAAGCCTCTAACGCCAAGAGAGTTCTCTTGTGAGGGAATGTTGGAGCGGCTTCATCATTATATCACTCAGCAGGTAAAAGCTGTAGCCACATAGCCGCCATTGTACCAATAATAAATCAATGCTTATGTCATTATTTTGTGCTAAAAGGTTACATGTAATTAATCTGATATTTATGATCTTGCTCCCTCCAGAGTTTCTGCACGGCATCTGTCACCACGTGGCTGCCAGAAAGTGCTCTAAGGGTGCACCTGGGTCCCCTCGGTCAGTCGTGTGTAAGTGTGTGTGCACGGTCCACCCTGGTGTGTGAGCCCTCGCTCTTTCAACGCCTCAACAACCCTGAAGTGTTCACCAGGTGAGAGATGAGCTCCATGCATGCACATACCGTACCTTGTCATTTCTGCATTTATGAGTCCTATGCTGTAAAAATATTGTACTGTAAATGAGCTCCATGTGGTTTACAAATTTTAGAAAAATAAATAAATAAATACATTTTAATTTCAAAAATAAAAAAGGCCAGAGCTCCTAGAATAATATATAAAAAAATAATTGTTTAAAAAATAAAAATAAAAAACCTTCCCTTACATACATTTGATTTACTATTATATTTATTTCTATACAGTATTTACTCCCTTTATTTCAACTATTTGATGTTTTTATTTATTTATGAATTGAATATTTCACATCATCTTTTCACATTGTCATTATGGGGTATTGTCTGTAAAATTTTGAGGACAAAATTAATTTATTCCATTTTGGAATAGGTGCTGCAAAGAGGAACAGGCAAAACTGCCCAAAGATAGGTGTGCCAACCTTATGGCATCGTATTAAAAATACTTCAGGCTGTAATTACTGCCAATGGTGTTACGATCCGCTGCCCGGATCATAGTTTGTTTATGTTTGAGTCACGTGTTTTCAGCACCTTGAGTTTCGTTTGTTTCTGTTGCCATGACGGCAGATTATACACACCTGCCTCTGGTTAGTGTTCGGGACGCGCACCTGTTGCCCGGGCACTAATCAGAGGGCTATTTAGTCTTTGCCCTGGCCTCACTCGGTCTGGCTTCCTAGTTTGTTCCCATACAACTGATGACGACGATTATTTCATGTTCCTTAGCTGCTAGTTTTCACGCTATGCCATTTTGCCTGCTAGCTCCCACGCTAGTCCTTTTGTTTCTTGCCTTTTGTGCTACGTGCATGTCTTTTTGTTTATCCACCGTATGATTTATATTTTAAATAAATCATATTCGTACCTGCAAGCTGTGTCCGAAGCCGTCTGCATCCTTGGGAGAACCACACCCGCATCACTATGCGACCACGTCGTTTCAAATGGTACATCAACTAAGTATTGAGCAAAGACTGTGAATACTTATGTATTGTTTTAGTGAAGTGAAGGAATTACATTTATTTACTGCTTTTCTCTAGTGACTCAAAGCGCTTCAAACAGTGAAACCCATTATCTAGCTTACATTTAAACCAGTGTGGATGGCACTGGGAGCAGGTGGGTAAAGTGTCTTGCCCAAGGACACAACGGCAGAGACTAGGATGGCGGAAGCGGGGAATCAAACCTGGAACCCTCAAGTTGCTGGCAAGGCCGCTCTCCAACAGAGCCAATTTGCAAATAAAAAAAATCCCAAATCATTTTCACATTGTCATTATGGGGTATTGCCTGTAGTATTTTGAGGACAAAAATGGACCTATTCCATTTGGAATAAGGCTGTAGCATAACAAAATGTGGAAAAAGTGAAGCCCTCTAACGTACAAAATTTGACAAATTTCTTGTTTGAGCAGTCCGATTAATACATTTCAGTAGAGTATTTTAGTGTTATATTTTTGAATTGTATATTTATATATATATATATATATATATATATATATATATATATATATATATATATATATATATATATATACTGTATACATCATTATTATTATTATTATTATTGTTATTATCAATATTATTATCATTAGTGCTGTCAAATGATTGATAATTTAAATCAGATTAATCACAATTTTATATTTTGGATTAATCATGATTACTCACAGTTTAGTACTCGCTTGCATATCATTTTAATTAACTCAAAAAAAGAGACCAATATTTGCACACAAATGCAATTTTATTTTTATAATTGCTCACAAATTGAGAACACTTTTATCTAAAGCAGTGTTAATTTGGACAGCAGTTGTTAATTTAGTTTTCGTCATAGTCTTTTGATGAAAATGTATTTTAGTTTTAGTCATATTTTAGTCATCTAAATTAATTGAGTTTTAGTATAGTTTTAGTCGACTATATTCCTCAACCTTTTAGTCATGTATTGGCCTTTCCAAACTGTCCCAGGTTTTTAACCAGGTGGTGCACTTTCATACGCACTTCCGACCACAACTTAAGTTTCTCAAAAAAAAGCTTTATTTGCAAAGAAGGTCTTCTTTCCAACAGTCCATCCAAGGTAAACAAAAACAACTTTAAGTACATACAAAGCTACAAACAAAATTAAGGCTCAATTGTTGCGGTAAGAAGTAGGTCAAAAACGACATTTGTCCAATCAGTTTCACCTGTTCACACTACAGGTAAAAGCCAGTAAATTAGAATATTTTGAAAAACTTGATTTATTTCAGTAATTGCATTCAAAAGGTGTAACTTGTACATTATATTTATTCATTGCACACAGACTGATGCATTCAAATGTTTATTTCATTTAATTTTGATGATTTGAAGTGGCAACAAATGAAAATCCAAAATTCCGTGTGTCACAAAATTAGAATATTACTTAAGGCTAATACAAAAAAGGGATTTTTAGAAATGTTGGCCAACTGAAAAGTATGAAAATGAAAAATATGAGCATGTACAATACTCAATACTTGGTTGGAGCTCCTTTTGCCTCAATTACTGCGTTAATGCGGCGTGGCATGGAGTCGATGAGTTTCTGGCACTGCTCAGGTGTTATGAGAGCCCAGGTTGCTCTGATAGTGGCCTTCAAGTCTTCTGCGTTTTTGGGTCTGGCATTCTGCATCTTCCTTTTCACAATACCCCACAGATTTTCTATGGGGCTAAGGTCAGGGGAGTTGGCGGGCCAATTTAGAACAGAAATACCATGGTCCGTAAACCAGGCACGGGTAGATTTTGCGCTGTGTGCAGGCGCCAAGTCCTGTTGGAACTTGAAATCTCCATCTCCATAGAGCAGGTCAGCAGCAGGAAGCATGAAGTGCTTTCAAACTTGCTGGTAGACGGCTGCGTTGACCCTGGATCTCAGGAAACAGAGTGGACCGACACCAGCAGATGACATGGCACCCCAAACCATCACCCAACCATGCAAATTTTGCATTTCCTTTGGAAATCGAGGTCCCAGAGTCTGGAGGAAGACAGGAGAGGCACAGGATCCACGTTGCCTGAAGTCTAGTGTAAATTTTCCACCATCAGTGATGGTTTGGGGTGCCATGTCATCTGCTGGTGTCGGTCCACTCTGTTTCCTGAGATCCAGGGTCAACGCAGCCGTCTACCAGCAAGTTTTAGAGCACTTCATGCTTCCTGCTGCTGACCTGCTCTATGGAGATGGAGATTTCAAGTTCCAACAGGACTTGGCGCCTGCACACAGCGCAAAATCTACCCGTGCCTGGTTTACGGACCATGGTATTTCTGTTCTAAATTGGCCCGCCAACTCCCCTGACCTTAGCCCCATAGAAAATCTGTGGGGTATTGTGAAAAGGAAGATGCAGAATGCCAGACCCAAAAACGCAGAAGAGTTGAAGGCCACTATCAGAGCAACCTGGGCTCTCATAACACCTGAGCAGTGCCAGAAACTCATCGACTCCATGCCACGCCGCATTAACGCAGTAATTGAGGCAAAAGGAGCTCCAACCAAGTATTGAGTATTGTACATGCTCATATTTTTCATTTTCATACTTTTCAGTTGGCCAACATTTCTAAAAATCCCTTTTTTGTATTAGCCTTAAGTAATATTCTAATTTTGTGACACACGGAATTTTGGATTTTCATTTGTTGCCACTTCAAATCATCAAAATTAAATGAAATAAACATTTGAATGCATCAGTCTGTGTGCAATGAATAAATATAATGTACAAGTTACACCTTTTGAATGCAATTACTGAAATAAATCAAGTTTTTCAAAATATTCTAATTTACTGGCTTTTACCTGTATGCTCTCGTCACAGGTGCTGTAAATGACACAGAATGTATATAACACAGAATGTAAATGACGGTTTCTAATCCAAAAAAATAACTAATTTAACTTAATTATATATGCAGTACTAGAGAAATATAAATAACACAACAATGGCTACCAAAACCATAATGACCAACACCAAAGTGCAGTAGCACAGTAGGCCCAAGTATTCATCAAACACCACCACAATGACCGACACCAAAGTGCAGTAGCGCCGTAGGCCCAAGTATTCATCAAACAACAAATACTTAATTTAACTTAATATATGCAGGACTACATAAATATAAACAACACAAATGGCTACCACAAGTCAACTAAAATTACAGTAAATTTCATAGACTAAAATCTAAAGTATAGAGCAGGGGTCACCAACCTTTTTGAAGCCAAGATCTACTTCTTGGGTACTGATTAATGCAAAGGGCTACCAGTTTGATACACACTTAAATACATTGCCAGAAATAGCCAATTTGCTCAATTTACCTTTAACTCTATGCTATTGTTAACGGTCCCTGACACAAGGCTGAAGCTTAGAGGTGACAGAGCTTTCGCCGTTGCTGCTCCCAAGCTCTGGAACGACCTACCCCTGAGTGTTAGACAAGCCTCCTCTCTTCCTGTTTTTAAATCTCTCTTAAAAACATACTTTTATTCCATGGCTTTTAACACTGAGTGATATCCATCCTGCAATGGCGCCCCATAATACACCTGCTGTGATCCTGTTTTTATGTTTTTATTAATTCTATTTTAATTTTTTTTTTTTTTTATCGTATTCTGTTTGTGTTGTGTTGTGTTTGCTCGGTACTCGTTTTATCTTTTAACCTGCTCATTGTACAGCACTTTGGCTACCCCTGTGGTAAATTTTAAATGTGCTCTATAAATAAAGTTGATTTGATTTGATTTGATATTGTTATTAATTAATGATATTTGTCTTTGTGGAAACACTGATCATCTTAATGATTTCTCACAATTAATATATATAGAAACAGATAAATATCAATATGCAACACTTTATTTTTATATTTTCTCTAAGTGCACATTTTTCAAATTGAACATTTTCAAATGATCACTTCTAAGACAGTCTTGTGAAATCACAATATCCCATTTTAACTAGCTAGCCACTAACATTTTTATAAAAGAGGAGAAAACACGAAATTAATTCATTTTGAAACATAGTTTATCTTCAATTTCGACACTTTAAAATTCAAAATTCAACCGAAAAAAAGAAGAGGAAAAACTAGCTAATTCGAATCTTTTTGAAAAAATTAATAAAATAATTTATGGAACATCATCAGAAATTTTTCCTGATTAAGATTAATTTTAGAATTTTGATGACATGTTTTAAATAGGTTGAAATCAAATCTGCACTTTGTTAGAATATATAACAAATTGGACCAAGCTATATTTCTAACAAAGACAAATCATTATTTCTTCTAGATTTTCCAGAACAAGTGAAGTGAAGTGAATTATATTTATATAGCGCTTTTCTCTAGTGACTCAAAGCGCTTTACATAGTGAAAACCCAATATCTAAGTTACATTTAAATCAGTGTGGGTGGCACTGGGAGCAGGTGGGTAAAGTGTCTTGCCCAAGGACACAACGGCAGTGACTAGGATGGCGGAAGCGGGGATCGAACCTGCAACCCTCAAGTTGATGGCACGGCCTCTCTACCAACCAAGCTATACCGCCCTAACAACATTTTTAAAATAAATTCAAAATACTTTGAAATAAGATTTAAATTTGATTCTACAGATTTTCTAAATTTGCCAGTATATTTTTTTTTTATTTTAATCATAAGTTTGAAGAAATATTTCACAAATATTCTTCGTCGAAAAAACAGAAGCTAAAATGAAGAATTAAATTAAAATGTATTTATTATTCTTTACAATAAAGACAATAAATTTACTTGAACATTGATTTAAATTGTCAGGAAAGAAGAGGAAGGAATTTAAAAGGTAAAAAGGTATATGTGTAAAATCATTTTTAAGGTCGTCAGACATAAGCTAGATGAATTCTGATTGGATAAAAACTCTAAAACCTAAAGGAAGGAGCCCGTATTTTCCGCACTATAAGGCGCACCGGATTATTAGCCGCACCTTCAATGAATGGCATATTTCAAAACTTTGTCCACCTATAAGCCGCCCTGGACTATAAGCCGCGCCTACGCTGCGCTAAAGGGAATGTCAAAAAAACAGTCAGATAGGTCAGTCAAACTTTAATAATATATTAAAAACCAGCGTTCTAACAACTCTGTCCCAAAATGTACGCAAATGTGCAATCACAAACATAGTAAAATTCAAAATAGTGCAGAGCAATAGCAACATAATGTTGCTCGAACGTTAATGTCACAACACACAAAATAAACATAGCGCTCACCTTCTGAAGTTATTCTTCATTCGTAAATCCTTCGAATTCTTCGTCTTCGGTGTCCGAATTGAAAAGTTGGGCAAATGTGGGATCCAAAATGGCCGGTTCCGTCTCGTCGAAGTCATCGGAGTCAGTGTCACTGTTCAGCAGGTCTGTGAATCCTGCCTTCCGGAAAGCTCGGACCACAGTTGTGACCGAAATATCTGCCCAGGCATTTACGATCCACTGGCAAATGTTGGCGTATGTCGTCCGGCGCTGTCTCCCTGTCTTAGTGAAGGTGTGTTCGCCTTCGGTCATCCATTGTTCCCACGCCGTTCGCAGTCGTGATTTGAATGCCCTGTTGACACCAATATCCAGCGGTTGGAGTTCTTTGGTTAATCCACCCGGAATGACGGCGAGTGTTGTATTTGTGTGCTTCACTTGTTTTTTGACACCATCTGTGATGTGGGCGCGCATAGAGTCGTATATCAACATGGACGGAGCTGTGTGAAAAAAGCCACCCGGCCTCTTCGCGTAAACGTCCCTTAACCACTCGCTCATCTTTTCTTCATCCATCCATCCCTTCGAGTTAGCTTTTATGATGACGCCGGCTGGAAAGGTCTCTTTTGGCAAGGTCTTCCTTTTGAATATCACCATGGGTGGAAGTTTCAGGCCATTAGCATGGCAAGCTAGAACCACAGTGAAGGACGACTTCTCATTCCCTGTGGTGCGAATATTCACCGTACGTGCTCCCGTTGTATCCACAGTATCCACAGTGCGGTTCACAGGAATATCAGTTGCTGTGAAATAGTAATCCGTGTGAGGATGGAGAGATTGCGTCTTTTCATGAACCGGATCCTTGTCGCTTAGTAGGAGCCATTTTGTGGTCTTTACAGATGTAAACAGGAAATGAAACGTACGGTAATATCCGCGCGCTTTTTCTTCTTCTACGCGGGCGGGTGGGTGGTTGCTTACAGTAGAAGAAGAAGCGCTTCCTGTTCTATGGGGGCGGGTGCTTACCTTGGCGGTTGCTTGCGTAGAAGAAGAAGCGCTTCCTGTTCTACCGGGAAAAAAGATGGCGGCTGTTTACCGTAGTTACGAGACCGAAACTTTATGAAAATGAATCTTAATATTTATCCATATATAAAGCGCACCGGGTTAAAAGCCGCACTGTCAGCTTTTGAGTAAATTTGTGGTTTTTAGGTGCGGCTAATGGTGCGGAAAATACGGTAATATGACATGAAGACAATATGAATACTTTTAGATATTTAAGGAAAGTAAATAAAAAATGACTTATCTTTAATTATGATCATGATTTCTGGTTATGTTAGGCCAGCAGACAAGACCTTGCTGGCCCTGACGGGACACTACTGCATGATTAATGCAATCATTTGTTGTGATTAATCACATGAGTTAACTCGTTATTTTGATGCTATTATAGATTTTATTATTATTTTTCAATATGTCATGTATTATAGCCGTTGTTTCATTCTTTCCTGTCACACAGGCTCGGAATCGGTTGTTCTGGCACGATGGAGGAAGTCAACCACATATTTCCCGCCTACACGCCCTGGGGTCGACACTGTCGCCTTCAGCAGGAACCGCTGCTGTTCAGCTGTGCCGGGTCTGACCCTTCCCACCGCCGCCTTTGCCCGTGCAGAGCTTATCGACCCGGGCAGGTGGCACTCAGCCCCGAGGACGCGCCGGCAATGAAAGTGGTTTGATTCAACACCGTCAATATTTCCTTTTGTGTGAGTATAAGTCGCACCGGAGTATAATAAAAATGCATAATAAAGAATGAAAAAAACATATATAAATCGCACTGGAGCCCGGCCAAACTATGAAAAAAACTGCGACATGCAGGTAAAAGCCAGTAAATTAGAATATTTTGAAAAACTTGATTTATTTCAGTAATTGCATTCAAAAGGTGTAACTTGTACATTATATTTATTCATTGCACACAGACTGATGCATTCAAATGTTTATTTCATTTAATTTTGATGATTTGAAGTGGCAACAAATGAAAATCCAAAATTCCGTGTGTCACAAAATTAGAATATTACTTAAGGCTAATACAAAAAAGGGATTTTTAGAAATGTTGGCCAACTGAAAAGTATGAAAATGAAAAATATGAGCATGTACAATACTCAATACTTGGTTGGAGCTCCTTTTGCCTCAATTACTGCGTTAATGCGGCGTGGCATGGAGTCGATGAGTTTCTGGCACTGCTCAGGTGTTATGAGAGCCCAGGTTGCTCTGATAGTGGCCTTCAACTCTTCTGCGTTTTTGGGTCTGGCATTCTGCATCTTCCTTTTCACAATACCCCACAGATTTTCTATGGGGCTAAGGTCAGGGGAGTTGGCGGGCCAATTTAGAACAGAAATACCATGGTCCGTAAACCAGGCACGGGTAGATTTTGCGCTGTGTGCAGGCGCCAAGTCCTGTTGGAACTTGAAATCTCCATCTCCATAGAGCAGGTCAGCAGCAGGAAGCATGAAGTGCTCTAAAACTTGCTGGTAGACAGCTGCGTTGACCCTGGATCTCAGGAAACAGAGTGGACCGACACCAGCAGATGACATGGCACCCCAAACCATCACCCAACCATGCAAATTTTGCATTTCCTTTGGAAATCGAGGTCCCAGAGTCTGGAGGAAGACAGGAGAGGCACAGGATCCACGTTGCCTGAAGTCTAGTGTAAAGTTTCCACCATCAGTGATGGTTTGGGGTGCCATGTCATCTGCTGGTGTCGGTCCACTCTGTTTCCTGAGATCCAGGGTCAATGCAGCCGTCTACCAGCAAGTTTTAGAGCACTTCATGCTTCCTGCTGCTGACCTGCTCTATGGAGATGGAGATTTCAAGTTCCAACAGGACTTGGCGCCTGCACACAGCGCAAAATCTACCCGTGCCTGGTTTACGGACCATGGTATTTCTGTTCTAAATTGGCCCGCCAACTCCCCTGACCTTAGCCCCATAGAAAATCTGTGGGGTATTGTGAAAAGGAAGATGCAGAATGCCAGACCCAAAAACGCAGAAGAGTTGAAGGCCACTATCAGAGCAACCTGGGCTCTCATAACACCTGAGCAGTGCCAGAAACTCATCGACTCCATGCCACGCCGCATTAACGCAGTAATTGAGGCAAAAGGAGCTCCAACCAAGTATTGAGTATTGTACATGCTCATATTTTTCATTTTCATACTTTTCAGTTGGCCAACATTTCTAAAAATCCCTTTTTTGTATTAGCCTTAAGTAATATTCTAATTTTGTGACACACGGAATTTTGGATTTTCATTTGTTGCCACTTCAAATCATCAAAATTAAATGAAATAAACATTTGAATGCATCAGTCTGTGTGCAATGAATAAATATAATGTACAAGTTACACCTTTTGAATGCAATTACTGAAATAAATCAAGTTTTTCAAAATATTCTAATTTACTGGCTTTTACCTGTATAGTCCGAAAAATACGGTAGTTGAACTTGAACACAGGATTAAAAACACATTTTTTGTGTCCAAATAGCAATCATTTGGGTTCCCGTGACTTCATGAGATGATTCATGGCAAGAAACACAAGGTTTCAAGTCAGGAAATTAAATTTCGCTGTTATCTGCTCATACTTGATGATCGAAGAATGACATGTCTAAACTTGACTTATGCCGTCTCTTGATTTGGAGTTGAGCCCCTCTTTTTTTTAGTCGGGGTCACTTTTGCACGGTTCATTGAATCCCGCCTGGCTACAAAATGATGAGTCTGGGCCTCTTTGGAGATAGTGTGACAGGCGAAAACGATGAGGCTCATTATCGCTGTGAATCACAAATAACCTCAGGGCGCCTTTGGGTGGTCACTGCCATATGAGCGTGATTACATTGTCATATAAACCTCCAGTTCCTGACTGTCTTGGCTCTGTTTAACTTCATACCCTCCACTATAGAGGAGGCAGAGCCGCGATGTTTGTCTTTCAAACATTGTCTTGTCACTCAAGGCAGAATTAATTATGTTTTCTTGACTGAAATTACACGTTTAACCCTGAAGAGATCCTGGACATATGTTGTGCCGTTCACTTTTGTTTTTTCAAGCTGTTTTGGCTGGGTTGAATAAATATTGGTGGAATTTGCTTTCTTAAAATGTTTGGAATTTTCATATGGGTTTCTAGAATTAGTTTGACATGGCAAAGACAATTATCCCACGTTTATTTTAACATGAACTAATGCTAGGGATGTCCGATAATGGCTTTTTGACGATATCCGATATTCCGATATTGTCCAACTCTTTAATTACCGATACCGATATCAACCGATACCAACTGATATATGCAGTCGTGGAATTAACACATTATTATGCCTAATTTGGACAACCAGGTATGGTGAATTTTAGGTACTTTTAAAAAATTGTTATCAAATAAAATAAGATAAATAAATTAAAAACATTTTATTGAATAAAAAAGAAAGTAAAACAATATAAAAACAGTTACATTGAAACTAGTAATTAATGAAAATTAGTAAAATTAACTGTTAAAGGTTAGTACTATTAGTGGACCAGCAGCACGCACAATCATGTGTGCTTACGGACTGTATCCCTTGCAGACTGTATTGATATATATTGATATATAATGTAGGAACCAGAATATTAATAACAGAAAGAAACAACCCTTTTGTGTGAAGGAGTGTGAATGAGTGTAAATGGGGGAGGAAGGTTTTTTGGGTTGGTGCACTAATTGTAAGTGTATCTTGTGTTTTTTATGTTGATTTAATTAAAAAAACCCAAAAAAAAACAACAACAAAAAAAACAAAAAAAACGATACCGATAATACAAATAAAAAAAACGATACCGATAATTTCCGATATCACATTTTAACACATTTATCGGCCGATATCGGACATCTCTAACTAATACAATCATTTATGATAAGATGTCAATGTTTTGCCAATGTTTACATTTGTCCACTCGATGGGGCTATTTTTCCCCCATTTAAAGCATGCAGCAAAATTGTGCACCTTTTACTGTTTTTACTGGGTTTCTGAAAAAAAAATGCAATACGTGTTTTCTATCATTTCAAGCAATCAATCAATCAATCAATCAATGTTTATTTATATAGCCCTAAATCACAAGTGTCTCAAAGGGCTGCACAAGCCACAACAACAACATCCTCGGTACAGAGCCCACATAAGGGCAAGGAAAAAGTCACCCCAGTGGGACGTCGATGTGAATGACTATGAGAAACCTTGGAGAGGACCGCATATGTGGGTAGGAAAAAAGTGTATAGTGCATTTATTTAGGAAAAAAGTGTATTTTTGTTTCAAATAGTGCATTTATTTAATGATATTGCCCCCTAAATAGTTAGAATCCTGAAAATATAATTATTATTTGATACAGTATATTTTCTGCTCAATTAATATGGCCTACTTTAAAGCAAAAACTATTTTGGAATATATATTTTTTTACTGCTTTGGCAAGCGGACATTTTTGCTCATTGGGACCTCTAGTGTGAGTAATTGTTTTTATCATAAATACATCCATCCATCCATCCATCCATTTTCTACCGCTTGTCCCTTTCGGGGTCGCGGGGGGTGCTGGAGCCTATCTCAGCAGCATTCGGGCGGAAGGCGGGGTACACCCTGGACAAGTCGCCACCTCATCGCAGGGCCAACACAGATAGACAGACAACATTCACACTCACATTCACACACTAGGGCCAATTTAGTGTTGCCAATCAACCTATCCCCAGGTGCATCAATACAAAACTAACTAAATATCTTTATGCATAACAACTTCTTAGATTTGACTAAGTTTAGTGATGAAGCTTACACATGCAGATTTCTATCATTCTTGCTTCTTGTCTAGAACACTGTGTCCACCACTTTTAAAAGGTCCGGCATGAAACAATGACTTGTGCACAGAATTATCAATGTTGCATGCCAATCATTCAGTCATCAGGACCTGATCATAATATTAATAAGCAAATACTCTTTGAAATAAATTTGAAATGTATTTATTTTTTCTTGTTAAAACGAGTGGAAAAAACATACTGGCCTTTAAAAAGTTTGAAATCCCACAGACTATGATTACTATTTGTGTGTGTGTGTGTGTGTATATATATATATATATATATATATATATATATATATATATATATATATATATATATATATATATATATATATGTATGTGTGGGGAAAAAAATCACAAGACTATTTCATCTCTACAGGCCTGTTTCATGAGGGGGGTACCCTCAATCGTCAGGAGATACATATATTGCGCTCTACTACGGTATCGAGCACTATTTTTTGGATAACCTTATTAAGACATATATATATATATATATATATATATATATATATATATATATCCGGCAGAAGTACAGTAATTCTAAAAGATCAACTAATTAAAAGCGTATAAAGACAATTTATTTTTTTGTACAGTTTTGGGTCGTAAAGACTTTAGTGCAAGGTTTTTTGTGTGCAAAAAATTGTTTTACGGCCAAGTACTGATCTATATATAAATGACAACAACAATAATAATAATAATAATAAAAGTGTCCTTAAATGAAAAGACAAAAGAAGAACCCTTAAAAAAAAAGTCTGAATCCAGACAGTGATTCGGATCCCCTCAAAATCTAATTTTACTGACAAGCAAACTAGCTAGCTAACTAACGATACCTAAATAAAAATAAACATATGGAAACCTTATGTCTTTCATCCTTTTTCCTTGTCTCTGTGGGTGGAGGCAGGTCCGCTAGCAAACAAGTCAAGCCCTGTACGGTAAACATAAGGCAAGATAGTAGAAATGATCCAGATCAGCCCCAAAATCGAATCACTTGCTCCTTTGTCGCATTTTTGACATTTTCTTAAAGTTCCATCAAAATCTACCCATAACTTTTTGAGTTACCGTATTTTCCGCACTATTAGCCGCACCTAAAAACCACAAATTTACTCAAAAGCTGACAGTGCGGCTTATAACCCGGTGCGCTTTATATATGGATTAATATTAAGATTCATTTTCATAAAGTTTAGGTCTCGCAACTACGGTAAACAGCCGCCATCTTTTTTCCCCGTAGAAGAGGAAGTGCTTCTTCTTCTATGGCAAGCAACCGCCAAGGTAAGCACCCGCCCCCATAGAAGAGGAAGCGCTTCTTCTTCTACTGTAAGCAACCACCCGCCCCCGTAGAAGAAGAAGAAGTGCGCGGATATTACGTTTCATTTCCTTTGTGTGTTTACATCTGTAAAGACCACAAAATGGCTCCTACTAAGCGACAGGTTTCCGGTTCATGAAAAGACGCAATCTCTCCATCCGCACACGGACTACTATTTCACAGCAACTGCCTAAAGACTTTCAAGAAAAGCTGGCTACTTTCCGTGCATATTGTAAAAACAAGATAGCTGAAAAAAAGATCCGGCCAGAGAACATTATCAACATGGACGAGGTTCCACTGACTTTTGATATTCCTGTGAACCGCACTGTGGATACAACGGGAGCACGTACGGTGAATATTCGCACCACAGGGAATCCTTCACTGTGGTTCTAGCTTGCCATGCTAATGGCCAGAAACTTCCACCCATGGTGATATTCAAAAGGAAGACCTTGCCAAAAGAGACCTTTCCAGCCGGCGTCATCATAAAAGCTAACTCGAAGGGATGGATGGATGAAGAAAAGATGAGCGAGTGGTTAAGGGAAGTTTACGCGAAGAGGCCGGGTGGCTTTTTTCACGCAGCTCCGTCCATGTTGATATATGACTCCATGCGCGCCCACATCACGCTGGTTTTTAATATATTATTAAAGTTTGACTGACCTATCTGACTGTTTTTTTGACATTCCCTTTAGCGCAGTTAGATGCGGCTTATAACACGGGGCGGCTTATAGGTGGACAAAGTTTTGAAATATGCCGTTCATTGAAGGCGCGGCTTATAACCCAGGGCGGCTTATGGTGCGGAAAATACGGTATGTTATGTTGAATAAACTAATGTACTACCTAAATGATTAGCTAAAATCCAAAAATTACATAATTTGCTCAAGGAAGTTGTCACACCGCGGTGAGGGATGTCTTGTCTTGGTTTTTTCTGTCTTGTGATGTGCATGTTTTAGTTTGAAAAGTAACTCTCCTCTCGTTTCAGGTCACTTGCCCTTCCTTTTGTGTCATCAGTCTGACGTCATCCCGGTTCCCTGATTGTTTCCACCTGTTCCCTTTGTTCTGTGCCAGATTGTTTCGTTTATTCGTGCTCTCTAGCCTCCATGTCCCTGTCCATGCCTTGTCTTGCCTTGCCTTGTCTCATGCTTATGTTCCTTGATCCTGAATCCCTTCGTTGCTATTTTGAGTTTTCCTTTCTTCCTCCTCAGCAGAGCGATTTTTTTGTTATTTAGTTTATTCAGCCGAAGTGGTGAGTTTCAGTTATTTTTCATTCTTTCCTCAAATTTTTGAGTGACAATTGTTGTTAAAACTTTATTAGATTAGATAGTGTAGAATTTTTCATAGCTGTTGTTTCTTCCTCCTGTTGGAGCGTTTTTTTGTTTATACATTTTATAGCATATACGGCGCCAATTATAGTTCGTCTTTGCTTTTGTGTTTTCCTCCGTGCGGAGTGATTTTTGGTTGTTCCTATTTTTTTTGGAACCTTTTTTGCCGATTAGTTTTTGGTTAAAATAGATATTGTATTCCTTGACTTTGGAGGTGAAAGGAAGCTGTCAAAATAAAAGCCTGTCTAAGTTCCCTACTCTGCATCTGAGTCCTATCCTTTTTACCAAGCCTGACAGAAGTAATAAGGAAATACTGCTTGATTGTATTTATTATTATCTATTTTTATTGATTTTTTATTGACATCCAGCATTACACATTCCTCTCCATTACATCATATTTGGATTCATCATACATTTTTTGTGTGCCCTAAATATCAAAATATTTTTTTTGTTTATATCCTAACGTTGCCTCCCCCCCTGCCCCCCCAAAAGGACAAAAACAGCAAAAAAACAAAAACAAACCAAAGTAATAATAATATTAACAAATAAATACATAAAATAATAATAATAAATAAAATGATATAAGCAGATAGTAAATAAATAAATAGAAAAAAAAACTATAGACATATAGGGAGTAATCTTTTTTTAAACAGTACAATCAATCAATCAATCAATCTTTATTTATATAGCCCTAAATCACAAGTGTCTCAAAGGGCTGCACAAGCCACAACGGCATCCTCGGTACAAAGCCCACATACGGGCAAGGAAAAACTCACCCCAGTGGGACGTCGATGTGAATGACTATGAGAAACCTTGGAGAGGGCCGCATATGTGGGTAACCCCCCCCCTCTAGGGGAGACCGAAAGCAATGGATGTCGAGTGGGTCTGACATAATATTGTGAGAGTCCAGTCCATAGTGGATCCAACATAATAGTAAGAGTCCAGTCCATAGTGGGGCCAGCAGGACACCATCCCGAGCGGAGACGGGTCAGCAGCGCAGAGATGTTCCCTGCCGATGCACAGGCGAGCGGTCCACCCCGGGTCCCGACTCTGGACAGCCAGCACTTCATCCATGGCCACCGGACCTGTGCCCCCACCCCTCAAGGAAAAGGGGAGCAGAGGAGAAAAGAAAAGAAACGGCAGATCAACTGGTCTAACAGGGGGGCTATTTAAAGGCTAGAGTATACAAATGAGTTTTAAGATGGGACTTAAATGCTTCTACTGAGGTAGCATCTCTAATTGTTACCGGGAGGGCATTCCATAGTACTGGAGCCCGAATAGAAAACGCTCTATAGCCCGCAGACTTTTTTTGGGCTCTGGGAATCACTAATAAGCCGGAGTTCTTTGAACGCAGATTTCTTGCCGGGACATATGGTACAATGCAATCGACAAGATAGGACGGAGCTAGACCGTGTAGTATTTTATACGTAAGTAGTAAAACCTTAAAGTCACATCTTAAGTGCACAGGAAGCCAGTGCAGGTGAGCCAGTATAGGCGTAATATGATCAAACTTTCTTGTTCTCAATCACTAATTAGAGAAAATAAAATCAGGCTTATGGGGTGTGATATAATTGACCCAGTTTTCCCAGTATGAAGTACATTTCTCCAATTTATAATTAAACAAAAGCCGTTATCTTCTCCATTTTATAAATGTCCATTGTGATTTCCATCCATAGCTTCAAAGTTGGGCTCTCCTGTAATATCCACTTCCTGGTAATGGTGTTTTTACAAGCCACTAGAAGGATATTCATTAAGTGTTGCTTAATTGTATTTAATATAAATATTTTTTTATTTTATTTTTTATTTTTTACAAAAAACAGTGATATGTAAAATATATGCCAGTGATATGTAAATATATGCCTATACAACCCCCCCAAAATGTATTGAATAGTGTATTTGGCATATATATTTCATGCTAAAGACAAGATACAATTGTCTTAAGTGGAATAACATATCAACATATGATATATTTACGGCAGTTTTTGAAAAGCTGATTTTTTTTATTTTTTTTGCCATTGGAAATGATTGAACATATTTCAAGGATATGTTTTCAAGGTTTATAGGAACAAGCCCTCGTAAAGATTGGAGTATGATATGAAGCCTGAAGGGTCACACAGCCTTCTTCCATCGCCACTCACTGCTGATGAAAGAAACAAACGATAAGGCCAAGATACAGCCCACAATAAACCCAGTAAGTGATGGGGTGCTGGCCCTACACGGCGCAGCTGTTTTAGCCGAAACGCCGTCAGCGATCGGCACTATTTGGAAGAGACGGAAGGGTTTTTCTCAGAATCGACGCACGGTTTTATTGGCAAAGCGGCCAACTCCCCCCCCCCAACCCCACTGGACCGTGACAACCAGTTATGATGTCAGCGGAATCGAACGGGCCCGTGTAAACAAGAGATCCGATGACTTTGGAGGATTGTGGCGCATTTATTTGGCTTCTTTTACTCGTGAATTCGGTTTAATTACACAAACCTTCCAAAGATGATGAAAGATTACATGGCTGTTTTAGATTAAAATGAAACATGGGACTTTGTTGGTCTTTTTAATTTGTATTTGTATAACATAAAAAAAGTTTCGGTAACACTTTAGTATGGGGAACATATTCACCATTAATTAGTTGCTTATTAACATGCAAATTAGTAACATATCGGCTCTTAATTAGTCATTATTAAGTACTTATTAATGCCTTTTTCTGCATGGCCTTATCAGAGGTGGGACCAAGTCATTGTTTTGCAAGTCACAAGTAAGTCTCAAGTCTTTGCCCTCAAGTCCGAGTCAAGTCCCAAGTCAAGTCAGGCAAGCCCCGAGTCAAGTCCAAAGTCAAGACTGGAAAGTCTCAAGTCAAGTCCTAAGTCCTGCATTTTGAGTTTCGAGTCCTTTCAAGTCCTTTTAACCACAGACTAATATATTAACACAGATTGTGTATGCTTTTCAAACGCTGTATTTATTTATTAAAACAAGTACATTTTAAATTGCAGGAAAGAAAATTGTGCTGACATTGCACTTTATAATAGCACTATTAACCAGTCATTTTAAACATTAACTCATTCCTTTACAGAACAAACACATTGAAAAATAAAGTGCAAATGTACTTATTTGTACAAAAGTGTTAACATTGAAAAAACATGACATATACGTGAACATAACAAAAAAGTTGTACTTTTTATATGTCAGGGCCCTATACTGCATTGCATTTGCAAAAGACCAAATTAGCCAAGAGTCTGTCAGTCATTTGTGCACGATGGGGGCGTAGTATGATGCCACCATGGATGAAAACTCGCTCCACTGGAGCACTGGAGGCAGGCACTGCCAAGACTCTCATGGCCACTCGGAACAGTGAAGGAAGAGTCTTCATGTTCAATGCCCAGAACAAAAGGGGGGAGAGAGTTGTTTTGGGTTGGTGCACTACTTGTAAGTGTATCTTGTGTTTTTTATGTTGATTTAATTAAAAAAAGAAAAAAAAAAAAATTATTTCTTGTGCGGCCCGATACCAATCAATCCACGGACCAGTACCGGGCCGCGGCCCGGTGGTTGGGGACCACTGAGGTAAACAACCAACAGTATGTCAGAAAGCTAGCTAAAACGGTACACATATTCATAATATAGTATACATTTTAACTGACCTTTATTTTACTATTTTTGTCTTTTTTTAGGTGGCTAAAATACGCGGTGCTGCTGACCGCCGTCTAACGTTACGTGTGATATATTGACTAACGTAACCCTGCTTAAAAAAAATCACTGAACAAAAAGTATGAATAAGGTAGTGAACTGCAACAGATTCCTGTGTTTGCAATAACGTTATAACGTTAGCAGTGAGTTTACAGCCTCACTGATTTAACTACACAGCAAATAAAAGTCACGTTACTTAGCCAATAAACGTTATCTTACATTCAAAACTTACCGTTCTTTGTGCAACTTCAAATGCCGGACGAAGTTGGAAGTTGTTGCCTCTCCATCAGTCATTTTCGAACCGCATGTGTTGCATACTGCAAACCGTTTTGTGTTGACCACCTCGTAATTTTTATACCCAAACAAAATTATTTTAGGTATCATTTTTTGTTCACTGGCGTGTGGTTTGGACATGTCTTCTTTGTTGGTTGTCCTGCAATTTGATTGGATGAATGCTGTGTGATGAAAACAAAGTAGATCTAATTTGATTGGCTGTTGTACTGAGACCACACCAGCTGACACACGCAACGCTGATAGACAAGTACACAATGAAAAATACGGAGCGCTCCCGAATAACTTTTTCATCTTTGGGTTTTGGGGAAAGTAGCAAGTCATGTCAAGTCATGTCAATTCAAAAGGCTCAAGTCCAAGTGAAGTCACAAGTCATTGATGTTAAAGTCTAAGTCGAGTTGCAAGTCTTTTTACATTTTGTCAAGTCGAGTCTAAAGTCATCAAATTCATGACTCGAGTCTGACTCGAGTCCAAGTCATGTGACTCGAGTCCACACCTCTGGGCCTTATTATACAACAACCCTAACCCTAACCCTAACCCTAA
The DNA here is from genome assembly GCF_033978685.3 of Nerophis lumbriciformis. Classification (NCBI taxonomy): domain Eukaryota; kingdom Metazoa; phylum Chordata; class Actinopteri; order Syngnathiformes; family Syngnathidae; genus Nerophis; species Nerophis lumbriciformis. The sequence goes on along the minus strand of NC_084558.2, from coordinate 4,674,202 downwards.
CCAAATAACTCTAAATTAAGTCTTTGTTACTTACAATATGTTCTCCTAGTGTCCAAATAACTATTAATTAAGTCTTTGTTACTTAGAATATGTTCCCCATACTAAAGTGTTACCAAAGTTTCAAAATGTTTTTTTTTTTTTTTTTTAGAGTGCATGTTCATATAGCAAATGTAAAGTAAGTCAATATCGTGTGTCTCCATTCCATCCATTAGCTGGCTAAATTGGACCTTTAGAGCCACATCCAACCAATGGTGCACTCATACAAGCACTAGATACCCCCTCTTTACATGCAGAAATAACTGTCAGAAGGTTGGGAAAATAAGAGATGATTGATGGCGCGGCCCAAAGAGGAAACACCAGCCACTGTGGAATGTTCACGCTTTGGTCAATGATGTGAATTTTTACACTTTTAAGCCTCCGAGGGACTACTTTTCTTTTTTTTCTCCTCATAGCTTTTAGCAGCGGAATGTGGTGGCAAACTTCAGCGTGATTGCCAAGAAAAATGACAGATCTTGTTGAAGAAAGACACAGGCATTGACGTCCAGGTTCGTTTTGGAGGTTACTGTATTTTTTTCCCCCATAGAAAAAAAGTCTGAAAAAGAAAAGCCGTCTTATATTGAGAATGTAAAGATTTACCGTATTTTACAGACCATAGGACGCACCGGATTATAAGGCGCACTGCCGATGAATGGTCTATTTTCGATCTTTTTTTCATACAAAAGGCGCACCGGATTATAGGGCGCATTAAAGGAGTCACATACAGGTAAAAGCCAGTAAATTAGAATATTTTGAAAAACTTGATTTATTTCAGTAATTTCATTCAAAAGGTGTAACTTGTACATTATATTTATTCATTGCACACAGACTGATGCATTCAAATGTTTATTTCATTTAATTTTGATGATTTGAAGTGGCAACAAATGAAAATCCAAAATTCCGTGTGTCACAAAATTAGAATATTACTTAAGGCTAATACAAAAAAGGGATTTTTAGAAATGTTGGCCAACTGAAAAGTATGAAAATGAAAAATATGAGCATGTACAATACTCAATACTTGGTTGGAGCTCCTTTTGCCTCAATTACTGCGTTAATGCGGCGTGGCATGGAGTCGATGAGTTTCTGGCACTGCTCAGGTGTTATGAGAGCCCAGGTTGCTCTGATAGTGGCCTTCAACTCTTCTGCGTTTTTGGGTCTGGCATTCTGCATCTTCCTTTTCACAATACCCCACAGATTTTCTATGGGGCTAAGGTCAGGGGAGTTGGCGGGCCAATTTAGAACAGAAATACCATGGTCCGTAAACCAGGCACGGGTAGATTTTGCGCTGTGTGCAGGCGCCAAGTCCTGTTGGAACTTGAAATCTCCATCTCCATAGAGCAGGTCAGCAGCAGGAAGCATGAAGTGCTCTAAAACTTGCTGGTAGACGGCTGCGTTGACCCTGGATCTCAGGAAACAGAGTGGACCGACACCAGCAGATGACATGGCACCCCAAACCATCACTGATGGTGGAAACTTTACACTAGACTTCAGGCAACGTGGATCCTGTGCCTCTCCTGTCTTCCTCCAGACTCTGGGACCTCGATTTCCAAAGGAAATGCAAAATTTGCATGGTTGGGTGATGGTTTGGGGTGCCATGTCATCTGCTGGTGTCGGTCCACTCTGTTTCCTGAGATCCAGGGTCAACGCAGTCGTCTACCAGCAAGTTTTAGAGCACTTCATGCTTCCTGCTGCTGACCTGCTCTATGGAGATGGAGATTTCAAGTTCCAACAGGACTTGGCGCCTGCACACAGCGCAAAATCTACCCGTGCCTGGTTTACGGACCATGGTATTTCTGTTCTAAATTGGCCCGCCAACTCCCCTGACCTTAGCCCCATAGAAAATCTGTGGGGTATTGTGAAAAGGAAGATGCAGAATGCCAGACCCAAAAACGCAGAAGAGTTGAAGGCCACTATCAGAGCAACCTGGGCTCTCATAACACCTGAGCAGTGCCAGAAACTCATCGACTCCATGCCACGCCGCATTAACGCAGTAATTGAGGCAAAAGGAGCTCCAACCAAGTATTGAGTATTGTACATGCTCATATTTTTCATTTTCATACTTTTCAGTTGGCCAACATTTCTAAAAATCCCTTTTTTGTATTAGCCTTAAGTAATATTCTAATTTTGTGACACACGGAATTTTGGATTTTCATTTGTTGCCACTTCAAATCATCAAAATTAAATGAAATAAACATTTGAATGCATCAGTCTGTGTGCAATGAATAAATATAAGTTACACCTTTTGAATGCAATTACTGAAATAAATCAAGTTTTTCAAAATATTCTAATTTACTGGCTTTTACCTGTATATATATATATATATATATATATATATATATATATATATATATATATATATATATATATATATATATATATATATATATATATATATATATATATATATATATATATATATATATTTTTTTTTTCTTTTCTAAATGTAAAACACTTCTTTGTGGTCTACATAACATGTAATGGTGGTTCTTTGGTCAAAATGTTGCATAGATTATGTTTTACAGATCATCTTCAAGCCGCTTTCTGACAGTCGCTTCAGGATGCTTCCGTTTTGTGGGCGGTCTAATTTACGTGGCTCACCTCCGGCAGCGTCTTCTCCCCGTCATCTTTGTTGTAGCGGTGTAGCGTGCAAGGATGGGAGTGGAAGAAATGTCAAAAGATGGAGCTAACTGTTTCAATGACTTTCAGACTTTACTTAAATCAATAACATAGCAGCATCTCCTCATCCGCCGGAAATGTTTTCCCGTGAAAAACCGTCAGACCGGAACTCTCTAATAACTAAAGTTCCTTGGGTGAATAATGTAAAGTCACTACACCGGTATGTTTTAGCGCTTTCATGGCAGATATAAGTAAGAACTTTACACTAATTTGTATTAGAAATAGCAACAGCGGAGGATGAATGTCACATAACAAGAAGATAGAGAAAAAGAAGAAGCTTACGGTGTCATCATGGACTACAAAGGCGGATGCGCACAATTTTTCAGGATTTATGCAGATCCCAAATACAGATCAGCAGGTACCAGAAGGTAAGAAAAGTTGCTTTTGCATAATATTGCAAAACAAAACGCCAGATATTATGTCTTACCTTATACACACATCATAATACAGTGGTTCTTAACCTGTGTTCGATCGAACCCTACGGGTTCGGTGAGTCGGCCTCAGGGGTTCGGCGGAGCCTCCGCCACGGAAGTATAGACACATCCGAATTATCGTGTAAATAAAAACTTCTCCCTATCGGCGTGTTATGGATACCCCCAAACAATGTTTCCTCTAATTTTCCATCTGATTTGCAGGTTTTTTGATTGATTGATTGAAACTTTTACTAGCAGATTGCAAAGGAAGAGAATACATTATATGAAACAGTACAGTTTACACAGTACAGTACATATTCCGTACAATTGACCACTATACTAAACTTATTCGGGTAACACCCGAATAAGTTTTTCAACTTGTTTAAGTCGAGGTCCACGTTAATCAATTCATGGTAATGTGTGTAAGTTGTGTAATTTGTTGTGAGTTCATGCACTGTGTTGGTTTTGTTGTTCGAACAAGGTGATGTTCATGCACGGTTCATTTTGTGCACCAGTAAAAAAACTTAACTTTTTCTTGAATTTAAAAAAAAATAAAGCATTTTATTTTTCACTAAAGAAGGGTTCGGTGAATGCGCATATGAAACTGGTGGGGTTCGGTACCTCCAACAAGGTTAAGAACCACTGTCATAATAATACTCGTATGTTTAATGCGCCGACAATCAATCAAGCGGTGCGGCTTCATAGCTTACCAAAGTCCTACTAAAACACGTTGATAGATTTTTGAGTGCCGTGTGTAATGTTCTATATTTTCAATGGAACATATACATTTCGGTGTTGTTTACTTGAGTCATATTGGAGACTACACGTATCTCTTATGTTTGACTGCCATCTACTGGACACACTTATCATTACAACATGTATTATGGATACCCCCAAACAATGTTTCCTCTAATTTTCCATCTGATTTGCAGGTTTTTTGATTGATTGATTGAAACTTTTACTAGCAGGTTGCAAAGGAAGAGAATACATTATATGAAACAGTACAGTTTACACAGTACAGTACATATTCCGTACAATTGACCACTATACTAAACTTATTCGGGTAACACCCGAATAAGTTTTTCAACTTGTTTAAGTCGAGGTCCACGTTAATCAATTCATGGTAATGTGTGTAAGTTGTGTAATTTGTTGTGAGTTCATGCACTGTGTTGGTTTTGTTGTTCGAACAAGGTGATGTTCATGCACGGTTCATTTTGTGCACCAGTAAAAAAACTTAACTTTTTCTTGAATTTAAAAAAAAATAAAGCATTTTATTTTTCACTAAAGAAGGGTTCGGTGAATGCGCATTAAGAACCACTGTCATAATAATACTCGTATGTTTAATGCGCCGACAATCAATCAAGCGGTGCGGCTTCATAGCTTACCAAAGTCCTACTAAAACACGTTGATAGATTTTTGAGTGCCGTGTGTAATGTTCTATATTTTCAATGGAACATATACATTTCGGTGTTGTTTACTTGAGTCATATTGCAGACTACATGTATCTCTTATGTTTGACTGCCATCTACTGGACACACTTATCATTACAACATGTACCAAATAAAATAGCTTGGAGGTCGGTAAGCAAAACCGGAATCATTCCGTACATTAGGCGGCCCGGGTTATAAGGCGCACTGTTGAGTTTTGAGAAAAAAAAACATTTTAAGTGCACCTTATAGTCCGGAAATTACGATAAATATGCAAACCAGCAGATGGCATCAAACTTCTACCCAAGCGAGTTAGAGCTTTTCTTCCCGTCACTCACATACACCTTGGACCTTACCATAGAGCAGTGTTTCTCAAGCTTTTTTTTTTTCCCACAAAGTACCACTTCAGAAAACAATTGGCTCTCCAAGTACCACCATAATAGCCTTTAAAGCCGTCCCCTAGGCTGTAAGCATCATACATACAGCATGACATCACATTAATGGGAAAAATACTTTTTGAAGCAATAAATAAAATTAGACATCTTGAAAAAGCCAAAAGTAGATCAGGAAGAGAGACTTTATAACCACTAGAAGAAAGCAGCTGCCTCCATTATTATTATTAAAGGTTGTTATTGGCGTGCCAAGATTACGCTGCAGAACAACAACAGACCCCCTTATGGGAGCCAATAAAAAGCCCACAACAAACACTTGGCCGGCCTGCAGCACTGTGTAAGGCCACAGAGGCTGCCTTTAATGACGCTCGTTGACTAATAAAGAGAAGAAATAAAAGTCAAAGAAATACGGAGCTGACTCAATCCGTAGTGCAGAGGTAGCAATGTGCACAACGTTATACTCCAATGATTGAAGTATTTCCGACGCCTCTTTTTCCAAACGTCAGGTTTGTCACACCTGAGTGACTTGAAGGCAGACGTGACGTGGCAGCCTACCTCTCATGTGTGTACATTTGTATGTCAAACAGGTTGCTAATGTTATTGTCTGTATGTAGGTATTCAACTACTATGTTCATCCCAGGGGAAGAGGAGATGGTCATCAGAGCGAAGCAACAGTGACATAAAATGAAGGATGCTTCTTCCACTTTCCCGCAACATACTAATGATGTATTATTGACTGAAACTAGCATGGACAAATGTGCAAAAAACATGTAAACACAGACTCAAGCCATCCATCCATCTTTTTCGAATTTGGGTTGCGGGGGCAGCAGCCTAAGCAGAGAAGCCTAGACTTCCCTCTCCCCAGCTACTTCGTCCAGCTCTTCTCGGGGGATCCTGAGGCGTCCCCAGGCCAGTTGGGAGACTTAGTCTCTCCACCGTGTCCTGGGATTAGCCTTAAACACCTCCCCAGGGAGGCGTTCGGGAGCCATTCTGACCAGAAGCTCAAACCACCTAGTCTGGCTACTCTCAATGTGGAGGAGCAGCGACTTTACTTTGATCTCCTCACCTATGGTCAATGACCCACCATAGGTGATAGGGACTTGGATCCTTTCGGCTTAGCTCATTCTTCACCACGACAGACAGGGTCCGCATCACTGCAGACGCCGCACCGATCCGCCTGTCCATCTCGCGATCCACTCTCCCCTCACTCGTGAACAAGACCCCGAGGTACCTGAACTCCTCCACTTGGGGCATGATCTCCTCACCAACCCGGAGACAGCACTCCACCTTTTACCGGCCGAGAACCATGGACTCGGGACTTGGAAGTGCAGATTTTCACCCCAGTCTCTTCACACTAAACACATACTCATATTGTTAAATTTTTCGCCAACATTTTTACTGCCTCTGCTTTTCTGGCTGATGGCGTCTGAGGCGAGTTAAAGATTAATTATATGTGATTAATTTTAATTTAATTTGAGCATTTCTGTAAACATTTGTATATGTATTTGTCACTAATATATTATTTTAATTTGAATTCTTTAGAGTTAACATCACTAGTTGTACTAGTACCACAGTTTGAATATCTATATATCTATATCTCTATATATCTATATATATATATATATATATATATATATATATATATATATATATATATATACAGTATATATATATATATACATACATATATATATATATATATATATATATATATATATATATATATATATATATATACAGTATATATATATATATACATACATATATACACGTATTTATACAATTATTTCATATGTATTTGTCACTTATATATTATTTTAATTTGAATTCTTTAGAGTTAACATCACTAATTGTACTAGTACCATAGTTTGAATCTATCTATCTATCTATCTATCTATATATATATTTATATATGTATATCTATATATACATGTATATCTATATATATCTATGTATCTATATATCTATGTTTATATATATATATATATATATATATATATATATATATATGTATATATATATATATACACACACGTATTTATGCAATTATTTCATATGTTTTTGTCACTTATATATTATTTTAATTTGAATTCTTTAGAGTTAACATCACTAATTGTACTAGTACCATAGTTTGAATCTATCTATCTATCTATCTATATATATATTTATATATGTATATCTATATATACATGTATATCTATATATATCTATGTATCTATATATCTATGTTTATATATATATATATATATATATATATATATATATATATATATATATATATATATATATATATATATATATATACACACACACGTATTTATGCAATTATTTCATATGTTTTTGTCACTAATATATCATTTTAAATTGAATTCTTTGGAGTTAACATCACTAGTTGTACTAGTACCGCAGTTTGAAAATATAAAGTATTTTTTTATTTTTGAATTCCTTATTTTAATTCTTCACCATATTTGTTTTAATTCAACACAGCTGCTTGTATTTTATTTAGTTGCACCTGACTAGCAACGTCATTTAAAAAAAAAAAAAAAAGGCCAATGGGGCAGTTAGGACGAAGCCCCATGAATTCTGCCTAGCAACAAGTGGTCAGCACAAGCAATTCTGTTTTTTTTATGTTGTTGTTTTTTTTTTTTTTTTTTAACACTGTCTGGTAGTTGAATGTTTTTCTGGTGTGGGCTATTTTTATATCATAAATATGAATGGGAAATGTGGATATTTGTCTTCGAAAGAGAAAATGTCATAAAAAGAAGCAGGTCTAAGGTATAGTAATAGTAAGTGGTGTTTTCCCATAGAAGAAGCCACTTTTTGCATTTCCATTGTTGTATAAGCACTATAGTAATCTTCTTAAATATTGCTTTGCCACTGTTCAGCCATTTGTGCAAAATGATTACTACTTAACGACCAATAGAACATGTATTCTTTTCATGGTAGATTGTTTCTCTGTGCGGCACCAGAGGGCGCAATTGCACCTGCAAATGTAAACATGACTTATTTTCCCCCCTTTCTAAAGAACTTTAAAATGTATTATGCAGCTGCAGATTGACTGACAGTCTATTCAGGGTCTCGGGGGTCACATTTATACAAAAATCAAAGTACATTGTGAGGAACCACGGAACCGCCTTTGTTTCCTTTGCAAGCTTTTGTCATCTTTCATCCCACACCTCCAAACCGCCTTCATTTTCTGGAGGCCCATAAATCCACTCTTATTGTCCCATAAATGGCTCCTTTAGGGGTGGGATTTATAGTACGGGGTGGCAATGGGGTGTGCAGGGCCCACCTTTTGATGTCCTCCCTACTTAAGAGGCGCTGCGGACACGCCTGCACATATGCGGCGCGGTGCTTTCGCCACACACAGGCAGCGTGCACATGCACATTAAAAGATATTAAACGCCATTTCTGCTTTCAGTCAAGAGTCATGGGACGTAACAAGCCGGCAAGGTGGTTCGCGTTAAGCTCCGTCACTTCCTCTAATGTAATTAAATCCGGCCCGGTGCAGGGGGTCTTTAAAAGACTTGTTTCCCCCCCCCCCTCTGCACGCCCGATCCTGACCTTTTAAAAAAGACCTTTCTTGTGGTATTAAGATGGAATAACACCGGCTGTTTTAATCTGGGTGGTCATGTGGTTGTTCTTTTTAATTCATGTGGGTTTTTATTATACATGAGCATATTTCATCAGCAAAATGATTAAGAGTGCTGTCACTTTGACATGCTGTAAAAGGCCTTCAGAGTTGGACAACAAAGTGAGGGAAAACGTTTTTTTTTACAAGGAAGGTGGTCCGCCCCAAGACGTTTTACGCAAAGGCAGAGTGTCTTTAATGCTTTCTGGAGTGGAAGATTTAGTTTGAGATCGGAGACGAGCGCATCGATGCCACTGAACAAAAAACTTTATGGCGCTTTGGCCTTGTTTAGAATTGGGATCAAGTGGATTGAGCTTATAATAGCCTATTGAGAGACTATAATTCTACTTCTTACAGAAAAAAATACAAAATTCATAGTAGTAATAGCTACATGGGGTTCAGTCGTGGTCAAAAGTTTACATACACTTGTAAAGAACATAATACTATATATATATATAGTACTTGCTACTATTGGATCAAGTGTCCTTAACATTATCAATAGTAGCCTCTCTTCTGGAATAGTTCCAGTAGAGTTTAAACATGCAGTGGTACGACCTCTACTTAAAAAACCCAGCCTCGACCCCTCTCTCCTCTCTAACTTCAGACCTATCTCTAATCTTCCATACATTTCCAAAATATTAGAGAAGGTTGTCTACAGTCAGTTGCTGCCCTTCTTAGAGGATAATGGTATCACTGAGCTGTTCCAGTCCGGTTTTAAAGCCCTCCACAGCACAGAGTCAGCACTTCTAAAAGTTTTTAACGATATCCTCCTGTCCACTGATTCTGGTAAATATGTTGTCCTGGTGCTTTTAGATCTGTCTGCTGCGTTCGACACCGTCGACCACGCCACCTTAATCACTCGTCTTGAGAACTGTGTAGGCATTAAGGGCGCCGCCCTCAACTGGTTCCGGTCGTACCTAACCGACAGGAGTTTTTGTGTAAAAGTAGACAGTTTTATGTCGTCCACAGCTCCTTTACCACATGGGGTCCCCCAGGGCTCAATCCTTGCCCCAATTTTATTTGCGCTTTACCTTCTCCCCCTTGGTTCTATTTTTAGGAAGTACAGTATTGCATTTCATTTTTATGCCGATGATTGCCAGATTTATTTTCCCATGGCACAAAATAACACGGTTCAAAGTCTTATTGACTGCCTGCACGACATCAAAGTCTGGCTTTCAGCTAACTTCCTGAGCCTAAATGAAGACAAAACAGAAGTTATGTTGTTCGGTCCAAGTCGCTCTCCCTCCCCCAACGTTGACCTCGGCACTCTGACCCCGTATCTCAGCGACTCTGTCACAAACCTGGGGGTAAAGTTTGACTCAGATTTTAAATTCGAAAAACAAATCAGCAGCGTCGTTCAAAAAAGCTTTTATCAATTACGCCAAATAGCGAAAGTGAAACCGCTTCTATCAAGACATGATCTTGAGAAATTAATCCACGCTTTTATCTCGACTCGTCTTGATTACTGTAATGCCCTGTATGTTGGCATTAGCCAGGCCTCCCTCGCCCGCCTGCAGCTCGTGCAGAACTCTGCTGCTCGTCTGCTAACACAGACCCGCAGACGTGAGCACATCACCCCTATTTTAGCGTCCCTTCACTGGCTCCCTGTGCGTTACCGAATACATTTTAAACTCCTATTTGTTTTTAAATGTCTAAACAACCTCGCGCCAACCTATCTCTCCGACCTCCTTCAGCCTTACTGCCCCACCCGATCCTTAAGATCAGCCGATCAGCTGCTGTTGACGGTCCCTGACACAAGGCTGAAGCTTAGAGGTGACAGAGCTTTCGCCGTTGCTGCTCCCAAGCTCTGGAACGACCTACCCCTGAGTGTTAGACAAGCCTCCTCTCTTCCTGTTTTTAAATCTCTCTTAAAAACATACTTTTATTCCATGGCTTTTAACACTGAGTGATATCCATCCTGCAATGGCGCCCCATAATACACCTGCTGTGATCCTGTTTTTATGTTTTTATTAATTCTATTTTAATTATTTATTTTTTATCATGTTCTGTTTGTGTTGTGTTGTGTTTGCTCGGTACTCGTTTTATCTTTTAACCTGCTCATTGTACAGCACTTTGGCTACCCCTGTGGTAAATTTTAAATGTGCTTTATAAATAAAGTTGATTTGATTTGATTTGATTTGATAATGTCATGGCTGTCTTGAGTTTCCAATACTTTCTAAAACTCTTATTTTTTTGTGATAGAGTGATTGGAGCACATACTTGTTGGTCACAAAAAACATTTATGAAGTTTATTATGGGTCTACTGAAAATGTGACCAAATCTGCTGGGTCAAAAGTATACATACAGCAATGTTAATATTTGCTTACATGTCCCTTGGCAAGTTTCACTGCAATAAGGCGCTTTTGGTAGCCATCCACATGCTGGGATTAAAGGCCTCACCTTTTCTCCTCTAAACATATTGCTGGGTATCGTGGCCGAACAGCTCAATTTTTGTTTCATCTGACCACAGAACTTTCCTCCAGAAGGTCTTATCTTTGTCCATGTGATGTCAGATGAAACAAAAATTGAGCTGTTTGGCCAAAATACCCAGCAATATGTTTGGAGGAGAAAAGGTGAGGCCTTTAAATCAAATCAAATCAAATCAACTTTATTTATAGAGCACATTTAAAATTGACCACAGGGGTAGCCAAAGTGCTGTACAATGAGCAGGTTAAAAGATAAAACGAGTACCGAGCAAACACAACACAACACAAACAGAACACGATAAAAAATAAATAATTAAAATAGAATTAATAAAAACATAAAAACAGGATCACAGCAGGTGTATTATGGGGCGCCATTGCAGGATGGATATCACTCAGTGTTAAAAGCCATGGAATAAAAGTATGTTTTTAAGAGAGATTTAAAAACAGGAAGAGAGGAGGCTTGTCTAACACTCAGGGGTAGGTCGTTCCAGAGCTTGGGAGCAGCAACGGCGAAAGCTCTGTCACCTCTAAGCTTCAGCCTTGTGTCAGGGACCGTCAACAGCAGCTGATCGGCTGATCTTAAGGATCGGGTGGGGCAGTAAGGCTGAAGGAGGTCGGAGAGATAGGTTGGCGCGAGGTTGTTTAGACATTTAAAAACAAATAAAAGGAGTTTAAAATGTATTCGGTAACGCACAGGGAGCCAGTGAAGGGACGCTAAAATAGGGGTGATGTGCTCACGTCTGCGGGTCTGTGTTAGCAGACGAGCAGCAGAGTTCTGCACGAGCTGCAGGCGGGCGAGGGAGGCCTGGCTAATGCCAACATACAGGGCATTACAGTAATCAAGACGAGTCGAGATAAAAGCGTGGATTAATTTCTCAAGATCATGTCTTGATAGAAACGGTTTCACTTTCGCTATTTGGCGTAATTGATAAAAGCTTTTTTGAACAACGCTGCTGATTTGTTTTTCGAATTTAAAATCTGAGTCAAACTTTACCCCCAGGTTTGTGACAGAGTCGCTGAGATACGGGGTCAGAGTGCCGAGGTCAACGTTGGGGGAAGGAGAGCGACTTGGACCGAACAACATAACTTCTGTTTTATCTTCATTTAGGCTCAGGAAGTTAGCTGAAAGCCAGACTTTGATGTCGTGCAGGCAGTCAATAAGACGTTGAACCGTGTTATTTTGTGCCATGGGAAAATAAATCTGGCAATCATCGGCATAAAAATGAAATGCAATACCGTACTTCCTAAAAATAGAACCAAGGGGGAGAAGGTAAAGCGCAAATAAAATTGGGGCAAGGATTGAGCCCTGGGGGACCCCATGTGGTAAAGGAGCTGTGGACGACATAAAACTGTCTACTTTTACACAAAAACTCCTGTCGGTTAGGTACGACCGGAACCAGTTGAGGGCGGCGCCCTTAATGCCCACACAGTTCTCAAGACGAGTGATTAAGGTGGCGTGGTCGACGGTGTCGAACGCAGCAGACAGATCTAAAAGCACCAGGACAACATATTTACCAGAATCAGTGAACAGGAGGATATCGTTAAAAACTTTTAGAAGCGCTGACTCTGTGCTGTGGAGGGCTTTAAAACCGGAACACCACACCTACCATCAAGCATGGTGGTGGTAGTATTTTGCTCTGGGCCTGTTTTGCTGCCAATGGAACTGGTGCTTTACAGAGAGTAAATGGGACAATGAAAAAGGAGTATTACCTCCAAATTCTTCAGGACAACCTAAAATCATCAGCCCGGAGTTTAGGTATTGGGTGCAGTTGGGTGTTCCAACAGGACAATGACCCCAAACACACGTCAAAAGTGGTAAAGGAATAGCTAAATCAGGCTAGGATTAAGGTTTTAGAATGGCCTTCCCAAAGTCCTGAGACAATGCTGAAGAAACAAGTCCATGTCAGAAAACCAACAAATTTAGCTGAACTGCACCAATTTTGTCAAGAGGAGTGGTCAAAAATTCAACCAGAAGCTTGTGGATGGCTACCAAAAGCGCCTTATTGCAGTGAAACTTGCCAAAGGACATGTAAGCAAATATTAACATTGCTGTATGTATACTTTTGACCCAGCAGATTTGGTCACATTTTCAGTAGACCCATAATAAATTCCTAAATGAACCAAACTTCATGAATCTTTTTTGTGACCAGCAAGTATGTGCTCCAATCACTCTATCACAAAAAATAAGAGTTGTAGAAACTATTGGAAACTCAAGACAGCCATGCCATTATGTTCTTTACAAGTGTATGTAAACTTTTGACCACGACTATATGTTTGTGTACACAATTTTTTATCGAGGGCCACAAACAGAAACATTTAAGGATGCCGGTCACCACTTTGTGCAATAAAAACACTAAAACCAATTCAGGGTCAGTCACAAGAAACATTTTGGTGTGGCGTTATTGGTCTAGAGCAGGGGCCGGCAACCCAAAATGTTGAAAGAGCCATATTGAACCAAAAATACAAAAACAAATCTGTCTGGAGCTACAGATAGTGTGTCATGAGATATAAATTGAATTAAGAGGACTTAAAGGAAACTAAATGAGCTCAAATATAGCTACAAATGAGGCATAATGATGCAATATGTACATATAGCTAGCCTAAATAGCATGTTAGCATCGATTAGCTTGCAGTCATGCAGTGACCAAATATGTCCGATTAGCACTCCACACAAGTCAATAACATCAACAAAACTCACCTTTCATGCACAACCTTAAAAGTTTGGTGGACAAAATGAGACAGAAAAAGAAGTGGCATAAAACACGTCCTAGAAAGTCGGAGAAAGTTATACATGTAAACAAACTATGGTGAGTTCAAGGACCGCCAAAATTAGTAGGACAAAACGGCGCTCGCCAAATACTCGAATCAGTGAAGCATGTTTAATATAAACAGTGTGCTTTATAACAATTAGGGAGGTTTGTGTCATGTTTGTCCTCCCACAGGAACCATATTAAAACAAAAAATATATTTTTTCCCCCTCATCTTTTTCCATTGTTCATACATTTTTGAAAAAGCTACAGAGAGCCACTAGGGTGGCGCTAAAGAGCCGCATGCGGCTCTAGAGCCGCGGGTTGCCGACCCCTGGTCTGGAGCAGTGGTTCTCAACCTTTTTTCAGTGATGTACCCCCTGTGAACATTTTTTTAATTAAAGTACCCCCTAATCAGAGCAAAGCATTTTTGGTTCAAAAAAAGAGATAAAGAAGTAAAATACAGCACTATGTCATCAGCTACTCATTTATTAAATTGTATAACAGTGCAAAAATATTGCTCGTTTGTAGTGGTCTTTCTTGAACTATTTGGAAAAAAATATATACAAATAACTAAAAACATGTTGAAAAATAAACAAGTGATTCAATTATAAATAAAGATTTCTACACATGGAAGTAATCATCAACTTAAAGTGCCCTCTATGGGGATTGTAATAGAGATCCATCTGGATTCATGAACTTAATTCTAAACATTTATTTTGTTGACGTATTATTCAATAAATATATTTAAAAAGGATTTTTGAATTGTTGCTATTTTTAGAATATTTAAAAAAAATCTCACGTACCCCTTGGCATACCTTCAAGTACCCCCGGGGGTACGCGTACCCCATTTGAGAACCACTGGTCTAGACCACAGGATGCAGAAATGGCAAGCAAAGTGCAGGTAAAAATGTATTGAATGACAAAATGAAAGAGGTGCAGCAGGGAAGTGCACAAAGCTCAAACGGGCATCGGAAGCACAAAACGCAAAGCAACAAATTGAGTAACAAAGCAAAATTATCATAATAAGCATCATGATTGACAACCAGGGACAGCTGTGTCCTGCTTACAGATCAGGGACAGATGAGGGAGACAGCGCTCAGATCAGAAGAATTGAGGCAAACTAGAAGTGGAACGAAAAATAAGAGCGCTGGACAGGAAATAATAGAAAATACAAGAAACTAATACTAACTGTCTTGTGACAAAATATTTGCTAAGCTGAATAGGTGACGAATCAAATGATTGTAATATATAATAATTAGTGCTGTCAATGATTGATTGTCTGAATCAGATTAATCACACTGTGATTATTCATGATTAATCACAGGTTATTATTACTCGCTTGCATGAATTAAATTAACTTAAAAAAGACCCCATTATTTGGACAGAAACGCAATTTTATTGTCGGAATGTTATCCAGTAACATTTTTTTGTGTATTACTTGAATGGATGTCATTTATTTGCTCATCATTTGCTCAAAATGTTTTTCAGTGTCCTCGCTCATCTTTGCACTGACGTATGCATTGACCTCATCTCTGACCGCATAACAACCCTGAGCCAATCAGGCAACCATCCGCGTTAAGGTAAAAAAACTATGTACGCTTAAAATAAATTGCGTGATTAATAATAATAATAATAAAAAATTGTTTTGTGATGAACACTTGTTATTTTTGACAATCTAAATAATAATTAGGGCCTTAAATGCCTCTTGGGTCACATTTTGTGCACGTCAAACCTAACGTTTTGCAAAACGTTACTTTGAGGCTACTTTCGTACGCCATTTTATTTCCTTTAGTTATTGTTGTATGGATTTTCCACAAATGACTTTTTTCAGGCCTCTGATTGGTTAAAATCCCAGTTAATGGCGTTACCATGTTGCTTCTGCGTGCGGCTGACATACTCTAAATGCATTTTGTAATTACTGTGTTCACCCAAAGGCTATGTTTTTTTTTTACCTGAGAAAAAAACAAAAAACGACGGGTTGTCTTATATTTATAGACAGAGGTGGGTAGAGTAGCCAGAAATTGTACTCAAGTAAGAGTACTGTTACTTTAGAGATTTATTACTAAAGTAAAAGTAAGGAGTAGTCACCCAAATATATACTTGAGTAAAAGTAAAAAGTATGTTGTGAAAAAACTACTCAAGTACTGAGTAACTGATGAGTAACATACACACTCATATCATATATATATATATATATATATATATATATATATATATATATATATATATATATATACATACATATACATTGATATATACAGTATATAATTTATATGTATTTATTTTGCTGTTTTTGTTTACATGTTAAAGGTGTTTTAATGAATATACATGCATGTTTAACATATAGATTCCTTTCTTTCATGAAGACAAGAATATAAGTTGGTGTATTACCTGATTCTGATGACTTGCGTTGATTGTAATCAGACAGTTGTGATGATAACGTCCACGTTTTCAAATGGAGGAGAAGAAAAGTTCCTCCTTTCTGTCTAATACCACATGAAAGTGGTGGGTTTTTGGCATCTTATTTGTCCAGCTTCCATATTCGTTTTTATACACTTTACAATAAATATATTGGCGTCAAACTCCGTAGCTAGCTTGTTTGCGCTGGCTTTCGGAGACTCTTGTTTTGAAAGCGCAGGCGCGATGGAGCGGCACTTTTATTGTGAAGACAGGAACGTCCTCGTGCGGTTGAAATAAAAAAGTATCTTTTTTCCTTCACACTT
Source organism: Nerophis lumbriciformis (assembly GCF_033978685.3). Lineage (NCBI taxonomy): Eukaryota > Metazoa > Chordata > Actinopteri > Syngnathiformes > Syngnathidae > Nerophis > Nerophis lumbriciformis. Next base: position 4,657,728 of record NC_084558.2, on the reverse strand, counting down.
TTGATTGATTGATTGGAACTTTTATTATTAGATTGCACAGTACAGTACACATTCCGTACAATTGACCACTAAATGGTAACACCCGAATAAGTTTTTCAACTTGTTTAAGTCAGGTCATGTGACCACCTGGCTCTGTTTGATTGGTCCAACGTCACCAGTGACTGCATCTGATTGGTGGAACGTCACCAGTAAGGCAGGCACTTTGACGGTCTGTCTGACAGACCAAAACAAACAAAGCGTGCATTAACAGATCGATAAAAATTAGTAGCGAGTAGCGAGCTGAATGTAGATAAAAGTAGCGGAGTAAAAGTAGCGTTCCTTCTCTATAAATATACTTAAGTAAAAGTAAAAGTATGTTGCATTAAAACTACTCTTAGAAGTACAATTTATCCCAAAAGTTACTCAAGTAGATGTAACGGAGTAAATGTAGCGCGTTACTACCCACCTCTGTTTATAGATTTATAGGTGCACATCAACAGGTGGCAGATAATGTTACCTCAAAACTTAGCAAACAACAGTTATGATGCTAAATGTAAACTGATGGTGATCAATGAAACAGAGTCATATAGTTAAAACATCCATCCATTTTCTTCCGCTTATCCGAGATCGGGTCGCGGGGGCAGCAGCCTAAGCAGAGAAGTCCAGACTTCCCTCTCCCCAGCCACTTCATGATTTTGGCAAAACATTTTTTGATTATCTTTCATAATAATTTTTCCCAGAAAGGGGTTTAAAAAAGAGGGATCCTCTTATATTTGAGTCAATACAGAACTTTAAAAACACAAGTTTAGCTTATAGGGTGGGCAATTCTGCTGTGTAATATTCATTAAATGCTTTGTATGAATATATGTGTATATACAGTACAGTATGTGGAAAAAAAATCTTTAGCTAGTGCAAGAGGAGTAGTGTCTTTGATGGATTCCAAACTGTTTGAGCTGATTACTCAATAGTGACCACTGGTGGCTATATCGGCTATATCTAGACTTAAACTTCCTTTTATTGTCATTCAAATTTGAACTTTACAGTACAGATAAGAACAACATTTTGTTGCATTAGCTCGTTGTAGTGCAGGATAAAAGAGCAATAAGGTGCAGATATAAATAAATAGATTACTGTACATATAAATATATTGCACTTTTGCATATGCATCCACGTTTATGGATGTATGTTATATTGTCTTTATATTCCAGCGAGTTAATCTGTTTTTGGAAGGTTATTGAGGGGATTATTATGACGCGTTCAAGAGTCTTATGGCCTGAGGGAAGAAGCTGTTACAGAACCTGGAGGTTCTGCTACGGAGACTGCGGAACCTCTTTCTAGAGTCCAGCAGTGAAAACAGTCCTTGGTGGGGGTGGGAGGAGTCTCTGCAGATTTTCTGAGCCCTGGTCAGGCAGCGGCTTTTTGCGATCTCCTGGATAGGAGGAAGAGGAGTCCTATATGCAGAACAACATATGACGTCCATCTGAGGTAAAATAAATCATCAATCGTAAATGTGTACTTTTTGAAATAATACATTCCATTACATGACAGGGTCTGTTTGCTCGTTAGGTATCCTTTAGGGCCTAAAGGATACCTAACGAGCAAACAGACCCCAAACTACGGCCCACGGGCCGGATACGGCCCCCCAGCGACCAAAATCCGGCCCGCGGGAAGTGCCAAGTTAAAATAAAAAAAAAATAAAAAAAATGTTGTTTTTTTAAAAATTATTATTATTTTTTTAATTTGTCCTTACTAGTCCTTTTTCTACTGTCTCCTAGCCACTCAGGCAAATCATATTGTCTAAAAATGCATTTTACCATCGATAACGTGACATGCAGCAAGTGCGCTCTTTAAGTCAATTAGTGCGCGAGGAAGATATATGTATGAATACATATATACACACATATATATATATATATATATATATATATATATATATATATATATATATATATATACATACACATATATATATACACACACATATATATATATATATATATATATACACACATATAGACACATATACATATATACACATATACATATATACATACATATATACACATATATACATGGACATATACATAGACATATACATATATACACACACATACACATTTACATATACATATATACACACACACACATTTACATATAATATATGTATATATATACACACACACACACATTTACATATAATATACATATAATATATGTATATATATATATACACACACACACACACACACACACACACACACACACACACACACACACATATATATATATATATACACACACATATAGACACATATACATATATACACATATATACATGGACATATACATAGACATATACATATATACACACACATATACACATACATATATACACTCACACACACACATTTACATATAATATATGTATATATATACACACACACACACATATAATATACATATAATATATGTATATATATACACACACACACACACACACATATACATATATATATATATATATATATATATATATATATATATATATATATATATATATAGCGCGGCCCCCAGCCAAATTGTTTTACCCCAATGCCCAATGCGGCCCCGGAGTCAAAACATTTGGGGACCCCTGCTTTAGGCATTGGTGTTAATGAGACTTTTTTGGAAATTTATTTTTTTCAGGCTTCCGATTGGCTAAAATCCCAGTGAATGGCGGTTTGTGTTGCTTTGAAAAACAAATGCTTTTTCATATTGTGAGATAATTTTTTAAACACAATTTTAGTTTATGCAAAGAGAAGAATTCTCTCTTTTTAAAAACAAAACAAAACATGTGAAAAATGACTTTTTATGTTTTTAAGATGTGGGGTGACAAATGACACAATAGTGACAACTAGCAGGTACAGAACCACATAAGCGTTAAAGATAAATCTCAATCGCAAGTTTGCATTTGATAATAAATTCCATTCCTTTTAAAAGTTTGCTTTTTAGCTTAGATTTGCTATTTTATTGTTTTGCTCTCTTCCAATGAGAAGATGAGGCAGGCGATAGCGACACAGCCAGGTGTAGGACAGTTACCACGGTGATGACAACCACCAGTCCAGGTGCATATGCAGATGCAACGGCAAGGAATGTTGATGTGCGTGTGTGAGATGTATGTGATGCTGGTATCTGTGTGTGTGTGTGTGTGTGTGTGTGTGTGTGTGTGTGTGTGTGTGTCATGAGGGACATGCTATTGAGCGCGCAGGTGTGTTGAGGCTTGGGAGACGGTTCTAGAAGGAGCGGGAGAAGGGGAGATAAACCTTGATAAGGGTGGAGTCTGACCTTTGACACCTGGCAACGAGACAGTCTAAACATGCCTAATGCAGTCAGGAGATGACATCATGGCGGCGAGCTAATTGTTAAATTGGAACCTGCTTACGAGATGAACCGGTAAGATCATTCCTTCGTTGTTTTTTGGAAATTGAACATTCCTCCCGTGTTGCACCTGCGAGACGGCGACTCTTCCATTCTCACCTGGGAACATTCCACTCCCACCTAAAGCTGTTCCCTCCCTTGGAAGCGGGATCTCTCGCCACTTGGTGATAACCACCACAAAGGAGGCCTTGGTGGCCCCGACTGGGCCTGAGCGACGTGCACTGCCACTGGGGAGCGAGGGGAAGAAAAGACCCCCGCCCCCACCATCCTGATACCTCCACCTGTCCTGCTTCCTCGCAGTCGTCCATCATTCCCATCTCCCCACGTGATGAAAACCCTGTCAGTGCGGATTAGGGAAGAGTGGCGAGCATCATCAGCGATTAGGTTGTGCCGTTGCATCTCTCCCATTGGCCAATTTTAAACATTTTAACATGTTCCCACTAATTAGAATATAACGCAATATGATCTTCTGCCATGAACCAACAATAACATTAACTTTGACTCCATCGTCAAACTGGGCTAAAGTATTGGGACACCCTGCAATTACACCATGACCAATGTTCCCTCTACTTTTTCATGCGTCTGAGCAAACGCAAAAACTCCCTGAGCATTCAGTGGAGCCCATGTGAGCAACATCAGACGTGCACACTGTGGCTACACTAGCAGCACACAAGTCCCAAACCTGACTAAATAACAAGTTAAATCTAATTCCAACCATCCATTTTCTACCGCTTGTCCCTTTTCGTGCTGCATTCAGGCGGAAGGCGGGGTACACCCTGGACAAGTCCCCACCTCATCGCAGGGCCAACACAGATAGACAGACAACATTCTCTTATTATTATAATCAAATGACAGCAGTCATTTCCATGAGGTTATTTTCTACTATAAGTGTTTAGGCCCACTTACAATGACAATAAGAAAAAATATTGTTTTTCATGAACTGTGTACTTGTATTGTTTGTCTGGGTGGAGGTCCTGTTTTGGAAATCATTTGTACCCCTTTCAGACATTGCATTTAGTTCCCATTAAAACATTCACATGTTGCACAATGAGATGTAAGCAGGGGATCATGTGTACGTTCCTGCAACTTCCTGTTTGTAAAAAATATATTTTTATTAGTATTTATTTAATATACTAACAGCATTTCATGATTAATATTTATAAATTAAGATTCCTAATAAATGACACTAGAATAAGCACACATTTGATTGGTAAATGATAGTGTAACGACCTGGAATTACACTTTATGTGTGGTGTTGGAGTTGTCCGACTTTTTGTGTGGCTGTAAACGCATCACTGGCTAAGTGCCTTATGTGCATGTGTTGGCGCAAGTGAGAAAGAGCGAGCGGCTGCTGTTGATATAACAAAGTTGCTTTTGGTCTTGTTTGTACTGCAGAAAATGACAATTTTTGCTAGATATCATTTTTTTTACTAATGTTTTGGTGATGTGTTTATGGCCGACAATAAAGAGTTTTGCTCAGTAAAGTGATGGATGGAATTCATGTCCTCAAAGCGTCTCGACAGACGTTACAATATTTGAACAATGATGACGAAAACTGTTTTCTCTGTCGTGTCCGTGTCGTGTCGAAAATTGTTATGCGCTTATTTTTTTATTTGATTTTGTGCGTGGCATAGATTTGCCGTGCGCAGAGGACGCTTGAGCAGTGCGCACCTTAGAGGGAACATTGACCATGACTGTAACAACCGTTTGATGACTTATGGACAGTTAGTTGCAAAGACGTCTTTTCTTGATGTTTGTCAACCGACCTTGCTCAAATTTTACATACTACACCCTATGCTACACTCCCCTACAGATGTGTGCATTTCATGATGATTCAGCGAAGCACCCTACATTTATAGTGTTTTTTTTAACTTATTTTTGACGCACATTGAGCTGTGTGAGAAATCTTATCAGGAATAGAAGGGTGAGCTTACACCAGAGTTATTCAACAGGCGCAGGGGGGCCAAATCCAGCCCCGGAATGACACCATACCGACCCACAGTTTAGTTCAAAACTTTCGATACAAACATTTTCGCGGCAAATTCCTAAAAACTGAAGAGTGCTCGTGTTGTATGGAGAAACTTGGACCACTGTAAACACATTGAAAGATCCTTGCATTGACATTTTAACATTGCCAGCAAACATAGAACACAGAGGTTCAAACTTGTGATTTACATCACCGAGGCGTTCCTCAAGGCACCCCTTTAAGTCCACTCCTTTTTGGTAGTTACACATTGTTTTCTATCGTAATATGATTTATGTACCGTATTTTCCGGACCAAAAGGCGCACCAGATTATAGGGCGCATTAAAGGGGTCATAATATATATATTTTTTTCTACATGTAAAACACTTCCTTGTGGTCTACATAACATGTAATGGTGGTTCTTTGGTCAAAATGTTGCATGGATTATGTTTTACAGATCATCTTCAAGCCGCTTTCTGACAGTCGCTTCAGGATGTGCCGTTTTGTGCAGCATCTCCGTCATCTTTGTTGTAGCGTGCAAGGACGGGAGTGGAAGAAGTGTCAAAAGATGGAGCTAACTGTTTTAATGACATTCAGACTTTACTTAAATCAATAACGGAGCAGCTCATCTGTGGCTCACTAGTGCAACAACAAGGCCGGAAATGTGTCCTGTGAAAAACCGTCCGACCGGAACGCTCTAATAACTTAAGTTCCTTGGGTGAATAATGTAAACTCACTACACCGGTATGTTTTAGCGCTTTCATGGCGAGTTACTGACAGATATAAGAAATAACTTTACACTACTTTGTATTAGAAATGGCAACAGCGGAGGATGAATGTCCCATAACAAGAAGATAGAGGAAAAAGAAGAAGCCTATCGACTATGGTGTCGGCTCCGACTACAAAGGCGGACGCGCGCCAATTTTCAGGACTTATGCAGATCCCAAATACAGATCAGCAGGTACCAGAAGGTAAGAAAAGTTGCTTTTGCATAATATTGCGAAACAAAACGCCAGATAATATGTCTTACTTTATACACACACCATAATAATACTCGTATGTTGAAGCACAGTACAATCCATCAAGTGGTGCGGCTTCATAGCCTACCAAAGTCGTACTAAAACATTTAAATAGATTTTTGAGCGCCGTGTGTAATGTTCTATATTTTCAATGGAACATATACAATTTTGGTAATGTTTACTTGAGTCATATTGCACCCTACATGTATCTCTTATGTGTGACTGCCATCTAGTCTTCACACTTATCATTTCACCATGTACCAAATAAAATAGCTTCGAGGGCGGTAAGCAAAACCTAAATTAGTTTGCACATTAGGCGCACCGGGTTATTAGGCCCACTGTCGAGTTTTGAGAAAATGAAATGATTTTAAGCGCGCCTTATAGTCCGAAAAATACTGCAACTAAGGTGTTGCTGTAGCTTGTTTCCTTCAGGTGTAGTCAATAATCATTACATCAACTTCTTTAGTTACACTAGTGGCGTTCCTCAAAGTTCCATTTTAGGTCCTGTCTTTTTCATCATTTGGACTATTCAGCTGGTAGCCCGCGAGTTCAGTTCAAAAAACTTGTGAGGGACTAACATTTTTGCAGCAGATTCCCTGAAAACACCAGAGTGCTGTCATAGAGATGATTTTTGACAAGCTTGTTTGCAAAAGGTCCTTAAAAACAGAGGAGCGGTCCTGTAACTCTGACAAAATAAATAGACCAAAATCAAATGTTCACTGTCGTGGACGCTGGTTTTCCGGAATATACAAATTAAGAATAATAGTGAAGGGAGAAGTCCGGCCCGCCGGTTCATCGCTGTCTGGAAATGTGCCCCCCAAAACAAATAGTTGAAAATCCCTGGCTTACACAAATACATACTCCTCTTTCTTTACCGTTTTCTAGGAAGACTCTTTACAAAATGTTGAAATGTGTATGTGGATGTTTTTGACCATCTTTTTCACATCAAACTCATCAAAGCCGACTTTTGTTCGAGATTCCAACAGTGCAGTCTTCCCAAAAGTGTACCCATACAGTTGGAAGCATACAGAGGTGGGTAGTAACGCGCTACATTTACTCCGTTACATCTACTTGAGTAACTTTTGGGATAAATTGTACTTCTAAGAGTAGTTTTAATGCAACATACTTTTACTTTTACTTAAGTATATTTATAGAGAAGGAACGCTACTTTTACTCCGCTACTTTTATCTACATTCAGCTCGCTACTCGCTACTAATTTTTATCGATCTGTTAATGCACGCTTTGTTTGTTTTGGTCTGTCAGACAGACCTTCAAAGTGCCTGCCTTACTGGTGACGTTTCACTTCGTTCCACCAATCAGATGCAGTCACTGGTGACGTTGGACCAATCAAACAGAGCCAGGTGGTCACATGACCTGAGTTAAACAAGTTGAAAAACTTATGGGGGTGTTACCATTTAGTGGTCAATTGTACGGAATATGTACTGTACTGTGCAATCTACTAATACAAGTTCCAATCAATCAATCAAAAGTGTGAAGGAAAAAAGATACTTTTTCATTCCAACCATAAATCCCGTCAAAAGCCTAAAAACTGACCGCACATGAGGACGTTCCTGTCTTCACAATAAAAGTGCCGCTCCATCGCACCTGCGCTTTCAAAATAAGAGTCTCCGAAAGCCAGCGCAAACAAGCTAGCAAGCTACGGAGTTTGACGCCAATATATTTATTGTAAAGTGTATAAAAACGAATATGGAAGCTGGACAACTAAGATGCCAAAAACTCACCACTTTCATGTGGTATTAGACAGAAAGGAGGAACTTTTCTTCTCCTCCATTTGAAAAAGTGGACGTTATCATCACTACTGTCTGATTACAATCAACGCAAGTCATCAGAATCAGGTAATACACCAACTTATATTCTAGTCTTCATGAAAGAAAGGAATCTATATGTTAAACATGCATGTATATTCATTAAAACACCTTTAACATGTAAACAAAAACAGCAAAATAAATACATATAAAATATATACTGTATATATCAATGTATATGTATGTATATATCAATGTATATGTATGTATGTATATATATATATATATATATATGATATGAGTGTGTATGTTACTCATCAGTTACTCAGTACTTGAGTAGTTTTTTCACAACATACTTTTTACTTTTACTCAAGTAAATATTTGGGTGACTACTCCTTACTTTTACTTGAGTAATAAATCTCTAAAGTAACAGTACTCTTACTTGAGTACAATTTCTGGCTACTCTACCCACCTCTGGAAGCATATAAGCCTTAATTGTCTTGGCAAAATAGAGAATTAAGATTTAGGGCATGCCATCAATTCAGGGGTGTCAAACTTGGTTTCATTGAGGGCCTGCCTTTTATAAAAGTGAATATAAAGTGTATGAATATAAATGTATTATTGCCTCATATTTATTATTATTTTTTTCCGGATGGATAACTTGTTTTGAAATCATAAGTCAAGGTCACAAGCAGATGTTTAGGTTAAGGGGTGTCACGATCCAATATTAATACTGAGATTGGATATCGGCTTACTAAAACAAGTAGGGCCGATCGGAGGATATCGGCTTGCATCTAAAGTCGCCAATATAATCTCTGATACAAGCAGTCCTGCAGGGCATTTAGGTATACAAATCTTGACAGCCATTTAACATCTAAATGTCCTCCAATAAACACACACGGTTAGTCTTTTCTTGTATTTTAGTCAAGTCATTTAAAAAAAGTAAACATGGTAGCCTATAGGCTACTATGAGCTAGCAGCTACACAACAGCTAAGCCATACTTGCCAACATTGAGACCTCCGATTTCGGGAGGGGGGGTGGGGTGGGGGCGTGGTTTGGGGCGTATATTTACAGCTAGAATTCACCATGTCAAGTATTTCATATATATATATATATATATATATATATTTTTTTATTTTTTTATTTATTTATTTATTTCATATATATATATATATATATATATATATATATATATATATATATATATATATATATATATATATAAATAAGAGAAATACTTGAATTTCAGTGTTCATTTATTTACACATATACACACACATAACACTCATCTACTCATTGTTGAGTTAAGGGTTGAATTGTCCATCCTTGTTCTATTCTCTGGTCACTATTTTTCTAACCATGCTGAACACCCTCTCTGATGTTGCATTCTGCTTTGTCTCCTTGTTGTGTGCGCAGTTGTGCACTGCACTCTCTAAAAGCCCTAGATGTTATTGTCACACATGCATGCACAGTAGATGGCAGTATTGTCCTGTTTAAGAGTGTCACAACATTGCTGTTTACGGCAGACGAACTGCTTTACGGTAGATCAAAACGTGACTGCTGTTGTTGTGTGTTGTTGCCGCGCTGGGAGGACGTTAATGAAACTGCCTAACAATAAACCCACATGAGAAACCAAGAACTCGCCCTCGATCATTCTACAGTTATAACGTGATAGGTCAGGCACGCTGTTTATATTGTGGGAAAGCGGACGTGAAAACAGGCTGTCGACACATCACTCAGGTCCGCCTGAATTTCGGGAGATATTCGGGAGAAAATTGGTCCTGGGAGGTTTTCGGGAGAGGCGCTGAATTTCGTGAGTCTCCCGGGAGGGTTGGCAAGCATGAGCTAAGCACACAATAGCACACGTGCTAGACATACTGTACATAATACGTTTCCTTAATTGAACACTATTGCAGTCTAAAGCATTACATTTGTCATTATAAACAAGTATTAAATAATTACAGTTGTGTATTACTTACACATACAACGTCTCCAAAACAGAAGCATATTAGAGAGTATCCAGTAACAAGCTTGTCCGCGTCATGACCTTGATTTCATGAATTATTTTGGCGATTAGGTGTCGCCAAAACACCAATTACCACTCAACTTCAATTCAAAGACAGCATAAGTGGATTCCAGATAGTTAATGATAAATAGTGTATTGTTTTTCATACCCACAAATGTTTGACTAATTTCACTTGATCAAACCTTTTCTGACATTCCAATCCATCAATATGCTGAAATTGTATTAGACCAATATCAGTATCGGCCAAAACTTAAGACTCGAAGGAGTGAAAAAGTTGTCTGGTCTGGGATGCTGGTCACTCTGATTTGTTTGCATTTCGGAACTCTTGTCCCCTTATATAAAGACATAAAAGGCTATTCCCCCCTTTCTGCTCGACCATTTCCAAAGTCTAATTTATGATGGCAGTTCTCGTGCCTTTCTGCATCCTGATATCTGGAAAAATCATTTTTCATCCGCTAGGAATCTGGACTTTTATTACATTCCGCTTTAAGTACTGGCTGTATTCCTGTCTCGGTCGATATAACCTCTCCTGTCGTTGAACAAGTTAATCAGTGCTTAGGCACACTCCAATGAATAACTCCAGATTGTAGGTTGCCTCTACACGTGATATTCAAATGGGAACGATCCCTGGTGATTACATCACCGACTTACCAAGCGTAACGAGGCTTCATTGCAAGCTGAGGTCTGGTAGTAATTCCCAGGTCAAGGCTAGTTGTGCTTTTGGAGTCGGGGGGCCCAAAGCGACCTGGAGGAGGAGATCAGAAAGTCACTTTTAACTTTCACTTTTTACAACCAGCTACACTTCAGTCACTTAGCACACTGGAAAAAGTTTTTTTTTTTCCCCCCCCAAGATATTTTTTCTTACCAGAAAAGTGTCCCCTGCAGCTCATCTTGCATCCATCCATTTTCTATACTGCTTGTCCTCAATAGGGTCACTTGTAAGATGGAGCCTATCCTAAACAAAATGAAGTATTGACCATTATTAATTACACATGTTATCGGATATTGTACTCATTTGCGTTGGTCCATGTAACACAGACCTAAGATGTTGCCATTTGTTTAGTTAGCTTAACATGCGATGACCTACATTGGGTTGGTTTTAGCATCTTTAATGCACACCATGTATCAAAGTGTCCCCTCTGTTTGGACACCCCTGTCTTAAGTAATTGTGGTAAAATATTATATCATTTACATGCAGTATATGTTTATCACATTAATAATATACTAAAATATGACATGTTGTACTTAAAATAAGCAAAATTGTCTGTCATCCATCCATCCATCTTCTTCCGCTCATCCGAAGTCAGGTCGTGGGGGCAGCAGCTGAAGCAGAGAAGCCCAGACTTCCCTCTCCCCAGCTTCTTCTTCCAGCTCTTTCTAGACATAGTCTCTCCACCGTGTCTTGAGTCTTCCCCGTGGTCTCCTACGGGTTGGACGCGCCCTAAACACCTCCCCAGGGAGGCTTTTGGGGGGCACCAGATGGCTGAACCACCTCACCTGGCTCCTCTTGATGTGCAGGAGCAGTGGCTTTACTTTGATCTCTTCTTGAATGACAGAGCTATATCTAAGGGAGAGCCACGCCACCCGATGGAGGAAACTCATTTTGGCTACTTGTACCCGTGATCTTGTCCTTTCGGTCATAACGAAAAGGTCATGACCATAGGTGAGGATGGGAACGTAGATCGACCGGTAAATTGAGAGCTTTGCCTTACGGCTTAGCTCCTTCTTTTTACCACGACGGACCGATACAGGGTCCGCATCATGTAGACGCTGCACCGATCCGCCTGTCGATCTCACGATCCAGTCTTCCCTCTCTCGTGAACAAGACCCCGAAGTACTTGAACTCTAAGGGCAAGATCTACTGCCCAACCCGGAGATGGCACTCCACCCTTTTTCCGGGTGAGAACCATGGACTTGGACTTGGAAGTGCTGATTTTCATCCCAGTCACACACTCGACTGCAAACCGATCCAGTGAGAGCTGAAGATCCTGGCCAGATGAACCAGCAAATATACAAAAAAAAAAAAATCTCCTTCTCACCCCGGTGGGGTGTTATCTGTGTCATTCTCAAGCTCGGGTCCTCTTCCAGAGGCCTGGGAGTTTGAGGGTTCTGCGCAGTATCTTGGCTGTTCCAAGGACTGCGCTCTTCTGGACTGAGGCTTCAGATGTTGTTCCTGGGATTTGTTGGAGCCACTCTCCCAATTTGGGGGTTACTGCTCTGAGCGCCCTCACCACCACGGGGATCATGCTAGCCTTGACCTTCCACATCCGATCTAGCTGCTCTTTCAACCCTTGGTACTTCTGAAGTTTCTCGTGTTCCTTCTTCCTGATGTTGGCGTCAGCTGGGATTGCCATATCTATCACCACCACCCTTTTCTGCTCTTTGTCCACCACCACTATGTCTGGTTGGTTAGCCAGAAGCTGTTTGTCAGTCTGGAAGCTGAAGTCCTACAGAACCTTGGCCCTGTTGTTCTCAGCCACCTTCTGTGGTATGAGACATTCACTTAGCAGTTCATACTTCGGGGCCATTTTTTCGATGTATTCTCGAATGTTTCATCCTGGACTGTGGCCTTGACGCTCACTAGCCCTCGGCCTTCATCTTTCCGCTTAGTGTATAGCCTCAGGGTGCTGGACGTGGGGTGGAATCCTCCGTGCATGTTGAGGAGCTTTCTTGTCTTGATATCTGTGGCTTCGATCTCCGCCTTTGTTCAACTTATGATACCAGCGGCTTTCATATACACACATATATATATATATATATATATATGTATATTAAAATGGAATATCGGAAATAATCGGTATCGTTTTTTATATTATCGGTATAATTTTTTTAATTTATTTTTATTTTTTATTAAATAATGATAAATAAATAAATCAACATAAAAAACACAAGATACACTTACAATTAGTGCACCAACCCAAAAAACCTTCCTCCCCAATTTAGACTCATTCACACAAAAGGGTTGTTTCTTTCTGTTATTAATATTCTGGTTCCTACATTATATATCAATACAGTCTGCAAGGGATACAGTCCGTAAGCACACATGATTGTGCGTGCTGCTGGTCCACTAATAGTACTAACCTTTAACAGTTAATTCTACTAATTTTCATTAATTACTAGTTTCTATGTAACTGTTTTTATATTGTTTTACTTACTTTTTTATTCAAGAAAATGGTTTGAATTTATTTATCTTATTAATTTTTTTTAAAAGTACCTTATCTTCACCTTACCTGGTGTTAAGTCTTGGCAAAAATGAGGACTCAGATGCAGAAGAGAGACAATTGACTCAGACTTTATTTAATTAGTTTTCTTTGCTATCTCTTGGACAGAGTGATTAAACAAAGTGGCTACAAAATCTATCTATGATATACTTGAGTAACTAGAGGGTGTGTAGCATAGGACATAAGGCAATAAACAGAAAATCACTCCATAAGGAGGAAAAGGGCAATAGCAAAATTTCTATACAAGTCTAATAACAAAAAACCAACAATCTATGATAATCTACAAAAAGATAATTTTACTCATGAAAAGAAGTCGAGAAGCTTGCAAACTAAAAGCGCTCCAGAAGGAGGAAAAAAGAAGACAAGGCACTATGAATAGTGATGGGTCCGGCAACACCGATGCATCGGCGCATGCGTCGAGTTCATAGAGCGAAACCCTGTGTCGGTGCGCGTATCGCTTTTAGAAAGTCACGTGACCGAACACGAGCTGTTCCGGTCACGTGACCGATCATGAGCTGTTCCGGTCACGTGACCGATCATGAGCTGTTCCGGTCACGTGACCGATACGCGAACTGTGTCGCACTGACACCTGCGCGCCAAACTGTGTTTATAAGGAAGCGCATCTGTCAACGAGATGCTGCTGCCAACAGAATCCCCGCACTTCTGTCGTTGGTCAGTTCTAATTTATCGTCGTCGGAGATCATGGAGCAGCCTACTCATGGAAAAAGAAAGAGTTCCGCCGTGTGGGAATATTTTGATCATATATCGGAAACAAAGGTATTTGTGTTCATTTCCTTGTCGTTTCATCCTCTTCTCTCAAAGTTTCCACTTGATCTTTTAGAAATAGAAATCTCTTCAAAATGATTCTTAGTTTACTATTCATATTTTCTGCAGGTTAAATGTCGCATTTGTACGACAGAATTGTCGTACGTCAACAAATCCACCTCCTCAATGCTGAGGCATTATAGGGCCAGGCATGAACATGAAGTTCCAGAGACACCCAGGATAAACTCAGGTATACAGCCATTCTACAATTACTCAGTTTCTTTTTTGAGAATTAATTCCCTTCTTCTTTACCTCAATTTTAACCATCAAGCAGATGCTGGATGAGGCTCTGCTGAACTTCATTGTGACGGACTGCCAGCCCCTCAGCATTGTGGAGAGTGAAGGGTTCAGGGAACTGGTGCAGGTCCTTGAGCCATCATATGTTTTGCCTACCAGAAAGGTTTGTGTGGAAATTATCTAAAGTTGTAGTTGATACATCCAATTTATCTCATATTTAAATTGAATACGTTGAGTTGCTTTTGGTTTGACTTGATGTTATTTTCAGACCATCAAAAAAATACTGGAGAAAAAATATGAGGAGGAACGGGAACGAGTGAAATTGGAAGTACAGCAAGCTGTGGCAGTGAGTATAACAGCTGACATGTGGACATCTGTAAACATGGAGGCTTACTTGGCTCTTACCTGTCACTACATAAATGATCATTTGCAGTTGTGTACATCTGTGTTGGGTGTGCAATACTTTCCACAAAGTCACACTGCTGACAATTTGGCCCAGGTCAAAAGGGGCATGATGGCGGACTGGGCCATAACTAATAAAGTAAAGTGTTTTGTGACCGACGCAGCACCAAACATGATTGCATCCACTAGACAGCTCCAAATTCGACACTCAATTTGCATTGCACAAAGTCTTAATTTATTAGTTAGAAAATCATGTGACCAGATCCCCACACTTGCATCTATCAGACACAAAGCTAGGCACATTGTCACATACTTCAGATCGAGCACTACAGCTAAGGAGAAGCTTGCTCAAGTGCAGCAACAGATGGGACGGCCAACCCTGAAAGTCATCAATGAGGTGGCAACACGCTGGAACAGCACATATGAAATGCTGTCAAGGCTACATGATGAGAAGGAGTCAGTGTGGGTATCTCTGGCCTCTCTAAAAACAGATTTGACTCCACTTACAGCTGATGAGTTTGACATCATAGGAGAAACACTTATTGTGCTTGCTCCTTTCCATCAAGCCACAGTGGAGTTGTCTGAGGAGAGGCGAGTGTCAGGGTCAAAGGTCATCCCGATGATGAAAATGCTCTACGTTGCACTAGAGCATAGTGCTTCAACCTTGCAAACACAGGCAGCCAAACACCTCCATGAAAATTTGAAGCGTCGAGTCACAGACACTGCTTCCAATATGGAGTCATTAAGTGTGTTGACCCTAGCAACACTTCTTGACCCCAGATTTAAATCACTCGGGTTCCGCAATTCTTTTAAATTGAATGACGCCATCATTCGGCTACGTTCCGAATGTGCGTCTGTCATCGGACGCACAAATGAGCCCCTGCCAGGACCATCTGCAGAACAGCTGTCTGCACCCACTTCAGGCATTTATTCAGCATTATTTGTTTGTTGTTGTTTGAAATCATGTAATAAAATGCATATTTTTTGTTTTTAAGATAACCTTTGGAAACATCTGGATATGGAAGTGGGAAGGCAGACAAAAAACTCTACTGCAGATGCCATACAAGAGGTCCAACGTTACCTGGCAGAGGGAAATGTAGCTAGGTCCCAGGACCCATTGAAATACTGGGACCAACAGAAGACCACCTTCCCAAACCTCTTCCAACTATCACTTCATTTCCTCTGCACTCCCGCCTCCTCTGTGCCCTGTGAGCGGGTATTTTCTACAGCCGGAGAAATAATAACCAAGAAGAGAAATAGGCTAAAATTTAATACATTGGAAAAACTGTTTTTTTTGAATAAAAATATGTAAAAAAAACAACAAAATCCCAGTCCACAAGCATCATCATTCACAACACGTTCTCTTAGATTTCCATGTTATGATACATGTTCACATTATTTATTGACTGTATCTAAAAAAGATACAAATATATTTTTATTTAAATGAAGATATGAAATAATCCTAAATTAAATACAATGACTTGATTTATATTATTGTATATGCTAGGTCATGTGGTGCTGAATTTCCCCCAGGGATCAATAAAGTACTTTCTATTCTATCCTATTCTATAAAATCAGTGTCAGTTGAGTCGGTCCATAGGTTGCCTGTAGGGATTTTTAATGTCCAGCAGATGTCAGTATTTAGTGACACAGTATCAATACAGTATCAATACAGTTTTGCAATGTGTCGAAACGCTTCATGAGGCCTCATTAACCCATCACTAACTATGAAAATTGATACAAAAAGACTTGACCGAAAAAACTTTAGCAAAAGAAAATCACTCTCTCAGAGGAAACAAAGAAATCAATAAATAAAGCGAGACAATACTTATCAAGGCTGTGGACGAGGCTGTGGACGAGGCTGTGGACGAGGCTGGAGGTACGTAGCGAGACGATATACTCTGGCAACAAGACAGGGGAAGACGAGGACTATATACACATGAGGGAGGGTGACACAGGTGGACACAATCAGGCAATCAGGAGAGACATCAGACCAGTGACACAGGAGGAAGAGCAAGTGGCCTGAAACGAGAGGAGGATTAGAATTTTCAAAATAAAACAGGAAGTTTGCCAGACAACCCCAAAACAGGACTTCCCTCACCACGATGTGACACCTGGTTGTCCAAATTAGGCATAATAATGTGTTAATCCCACGACTGCATGTATCGGTTGATATCGGTATCGGTAATAAAAGAGTTGGACAATATTGGATATCGGCAAAAAGCCATTATCGGACATCCCTACTATATATATACAGGTAAAAGCCAGTAAATTAGAATATTTTGAAAAACTTGATTTATTTCAGTAATTGCATTCAAAAGGTGTAACTTGTACATTATATTTATTCATTGCACAC
Organism: Nerophis lumbriciformis; assembly: GCF_033978685.3. Lineage (NCBI taxonomy): Eukaryota > Metazoa > Chordata > Actinopteri > Syngnathiformes > Syngnathidae > Nerophis > Nerophis lumbriciformis. The sequence goes on along the minus strand of NC_084558.2, from coordinate 4,640,515 downwards.
AGACTGATGCATTCAAATGTTTATTTCATTTAATTTTGATGATTTGAAGTGGCAACAAATGAAAATCCAAAATTCCGTGTGTCACAAAATTAGAATATTACTTAAGGCTAATACAAAAAAGGGATTTTTAGAAATGTTGGCCAACTGAAAAGTATGAAAATGAAAAATATGAGCATGTACAATACTCAATACTTGGTTGGAGCTCCTTTTGCCTCAATTACTGCGTTAATGCGGCGTGGCATGGAGTCGATGAGTTTCTGGCACTGCTCAGGTGTTATGAGAGCCCAGGTTGCTCTGATAGTGGCCTTCAACTCTTCTGCGTTTTTGGGTCTGGCATTCTGCATCTTCCTTTTCACAATACCCCACATTTTTTCTATGGGGCTAAGGTCAGGGGAGTTGGCGGGCCAATTTAGAACAGAAATACCATGGTCCGTAAACCAGGCACGGTAGATTTTGCGCTGTGTGCAGGCGCCAAGTCCTGTTGGAACTTGAAATCTCCATCTCCATAGAGCAGGTCAGCAGCAGGAAGCATGAAGTGCTCTAAAACTTGCTGGTAGACGGCTGCGTTGACCCTGGATCTCAGGAAACAGAGTAGACCGACACCAGCAGATGACATGGCACCCCAAACCATCACCCAACCATGCAAATTTTGCATTTGCTTTGGAAATCGAGGTCCCAGAGTCTGGAGGAAGACAGGAGAGGCACAGGATCCACGTTGCCTGAAGTCTAGTGTAAAGTTTCCACCATCAGTGATGGTTTGGGGTGCCATGTCATCTGCTTGTGTCGGTCCACTCTGTTTCCTGAGATCCAGGGTCAACGCAGCCGTCTACCAGCAAGTTTTAGAGCACTTCATGCTTCCTGCTGCTGACCTGCTCTATGGAGATGGAGATTTCAAGTTCCAACAGGACTTGGCGTCTGCACACAGCGCAAAATCTACCCGTGCCTGGTTTACGGACCATGGTATTTCTGTTCTAAATTGGCCCGCCAACTCCCCTGACCTTAGCCCCATAGAAAATCTGTGGGGTATTGTGAAAAGGAAGATGCAGAATGCCAGACCCAAAAACGCAGAAGAGTTGAAGGCCACTATCAGAGCAACCTGGGCTCTCATAACACCTGAGCAGTGCCAGAAACTCATCGACTCCATGCCACGCCGCATTAACGCAGTAATTGAGGCAAAAGGAGCTCCAACCAAGTATTGAGTATTGTACATGCTCACATTTTTCATTTTCATACTTTTCAGTTGGCCAACATTTCTAAAAATCCCTTTTTTGTATTAGCCTTAAGTAATATTCTAATTTTGTGACACACGGAATTTTGGATTTTCATTTGTTGCCACTTCAAATCATCAAAATTAAATGAAATAAATATTTGAATGCATCAGTCTGTGTGCAATGAATAAATATAATGTACAAGTTCCACCTTTTGAATGCAATTACTGAAATAAATCAAGTTTTTAAAAATATTCTAATTTACTGGCTTTTACCTGTATATACATACATACATACATACATGCATACATAAACACACACACACACACACATATATATATATATATATATATATATATATATATATATATATATATATATATATATATATATATATATATATGTATATATATATATATATATATATATATATATATATATATATATATATATATATATATATATATATATATATATATACATATATATGTATATATATATAACAATTAAAAAAACATGACAATTAAAAAGGAAATTACATATATATATATATGTATATATATATATATATATATATATATATATATATATATATATATATATATATATATATATATATATATATATATATGTAACATTTCCTTTTTAATTGTCATGTTTTTTTTAATTGTTTTTGTTTTACTTTAAGTACCGAAAAACAAGTTGTGTCGTACAATAAATAATACTATATTATAATATACAAAACATATATAAAAATAATAAAATACAAAACAAAATCTAGAAAACAAATTACAAAAATAAAACTACAAAGCTAAATAAATAATACAATAAAAAACGGAATAAGTAAAAAATAAATATCATAAATAAATAAAAAAGCAGAAGACTCCAGCTGGCAACAAAGAGGAAAATATCGACTATTCCAATGATGGCGGCCATTAGGGAAGAGCAGTAAAGAATTGTGGGATGCGGAGGGTTACTTTAGGTCTGAGGCTGGCACAGAATGGTGTCTTACTTCATGGTGAGAGAAACCCCAAGAAGAGCGGCGTGGGAGGGGGCGGGATCCTAAATCGATTTCATGGCGGCTGCAGAAGGAAGTGGGTGACAAGAGGGAGTCCACTGTGGATTTGTATGGCGAGGGAAAAACATCGGATGAAAGAATGAGGCGAGCCGACTTGCATCAAAGAGACGAGCCGCATGAGAAAAAACCATTCTGATGTTGACAAAAGCTGCAAGCTGTTGTGTGGAGAAAGAATCTGGAACATCCACATCCACCAACTACTGAATATAAAACGACATTTGTTGTTTGATAACTTGCTCCACTTATATTTTTGACGCGGTGACATCTTTGCAGCTCACTGGACTGTGTGTGAGTGACAGGACCATGGAACACATTGTTGGTTAGTTGGCATGTCGACCCCAAATATGAGACAACTTTTTCAGACCTATCTAAAAACTGTCTTATGGCTTTTTCCTGGTAGGGTAGGGGTTGCGAGACAATGCGAGACCATCGCATATCGTCTTATATTCAGGTCAACTGGAATGTGAGGGAAATGAAACCTTTAAAGACACGAGACCTTAAAGAAATCTCACAAGACTCTCGTTCAGCAAACTTTAGCGGATTAAATTCGTGTTGTGCTTTGTTTTTTTGCAACAGTCTCTGCTCGCTGCTTTCCTTCCTCTTGTTGGCATGAGCAACAGCATCGCTTTTACGGCGCATGTCAAGGGAACTGTCTGCTGCTTTTCAAAGGCCTTTGTGTCCACTCTTTCTTCTTCCTTCATTTGGTTCCCCCCAAAACACTTTTCCCATAGCATGGCTGTCTCCCACACCCCCTCGGACCCCAACCTGCTCTGTTACTCTCATCTGTCTATACCATGGGTGTCAAACTCTGGCCCGCGGGCCAAATTTGGCCCGCCGTGTAATTTCATTTGGCCCTTGAGGCAATATCAAATTAACATTAGAGCTGGCCCGCCGTTATTAAATAGCGGCAGTGCCGCTGTAACACTGCATTCACCGCTAATTCTTATACTTGCCAACCCTTCCGATTTTCCCGGGAGACTCCCGAATTTCAGTGCCCTTCCCGAAAATCTCCCGGGGCAACCATTCTCCCAAATTTCTCCCGATTTCCACCTGGACAACATTATTGGGGGCGTGCCTTAAAGGCACTGCCTTCAACGTCCTCTACAACCTGTCGTCACGTCCGCTTTTCTTCCATACAAACAACGTGCCGTCCCAGTCACATACTATATGCAGCTTTTACACACAAGTGAATGCAAGGCATTCTTGATCAATAGCCACACAGGTCACACTGAGTGTGGCCGTATAAACAACTTTAACACTGTTACAAATATGCGCCACACTGTGAACCCACACCAAACAAGAATGACAAACACATTTCGGGAGAACATCCGCACCGTAACACAACATAAACACAACAGAACAAATACCCAGAACCCCTTGCAGCACTAACCCTTCCGGGACGCTACAATACACCCCCCCGCTACCACCAAGCGCCGCCCCCGCCCACCAAGTTAATTTTGATATTTACCTCAGAAGGCTGCAAGTAGAAAAGAGGCATTCCATTTTTTATTTAAATTGTATTTAATATTACCATTGATGTTTTTTCGTTTGTTTTTTGAAAGTTGATTTTTCACTTTTAAGTTATATAAGCGTTGCTTGTTCCATATTCAGTGTTAAAGCAAATCAGTGTAGCAAACTGAGCAATAATTATAATAATAATAATAATAATAATAATAATGACCCATTTCCTGGGAAACTTATTAAGGAGCTTTTTGTATTATTAGGTCCATCAGTGCTAAATATTATAAACTTATCACTCTCCTCTGGCACTGTTCCACTAGCATTCAAAAAAGCGGTTATTCATCCTTTGCTCAAAAGACCTAACCTCGATCCTGACCTCATGGTAAACTACCGGCCGGTGTCCCACCTTCCGTTTATCTCGAAAATCCTTGAAAAAATTGTCGCACAGCAGCTAAATGAACACTTGGTGTCTAACAATCTCTGTGAACCTTTTCAATCCGGTTTCAGGGCAAATCACTCTACGGAGACAGCCCTCGCAAAAATGACTAATGATCTACTGCTAACGATGGATTCTGATGCGTCATCTATGTTGCTGCTTCTTGATCTTAGCGCTGCTTTCGATACCGTCGATCATAATATTTTATTAGAGCGTATCAAAACACGTATTGGTATGTCAGACTTAGCCTTGTCGTGGTTTAACTCCTATCTTACTGACAGGATGCAATGCGTCTCCCATAACAATGTGACCTCGGACTATGTTAAGGTAACGTGCGGAGTCCCCCAAGGTTCGGTTCTTGGCCCTGCACTCTTTAGTATTTACATGCTGCCGCTAGGCGACATCATACGCAAATACGGTGTTAGCTTTCATTGCTATGCTGATGACACCCAACTCTACATGCCCCTAAAGCTGACCAACACGCCGGATTGTAGTCAGCTGGAGGCGTGTCTTAATGAAATTAAACAATGGATGTCCGCTAACTTCTTGCAACTCAACACTAAGAAAACGGAAATGCTGATTATCGGTCCTGCTAAACACCGACATTTATTTGATAATACCACCTTAACATTTGACAACCAAACAATTACACAAAGCGACTCAGTAAAGAATCTGGGTATTATCTTCGACCCAACTCTCTCCTTTGAGTCACACATTAACAGTGTTACTAAAACGGCCTTCTTTCATCTCCGTAATATCGCTAAAATTCGTTCTATTTTGTCCACTAGCGACGCTGAGATCATTATTCATGCGTTCGTTACGTCTCGTCTCGACTACTGTAACGTATTATTTTCGGGTCTCCCTATGTCTAGCATTAAAAAATTACAGTTGGTACAAAATGCGGCTGCTAGACTTTTGACAAGAACAAGAAAGTTTGATCATATTACGCCTATACTGGCTCACCTGCACTGGCTTCCTGTGCACTTAAGATGCGACTTTAAGGTTTTACTACTTACGTATAAAATACTACACGGTCTAGCTCCAGCCTATCTTACCGATTGTATTGTACCATATGTCCCGGCAAGAAATCTGCGTTCAAAGAACTCCGGCTTATTAGTGATTCCCAGAGCCCAAAAAAAGTCTGCGGGCTGTAGAGCGTTTTCTATTCGGGCTCCAGTACTATGGAATGCCCTCCCGGTAACAATTAGAGATGCTACCTCAGTAGAAACATTTAAGTCCCATCTCAAAACTCATTTGTATACTCTAGCCTTTGAATAGCCCCCCTTTTTTTTAGACCAGTTGATCTGCCGTTTCTTTTCTTTTCTCCTCTGCTCCCCCCTATCCCTTGTGGAGGGGAAGACACACAGATCCGGTGGCCATGGATGGGGTGCTGGCTGTCCGGGGTCGGGACCCGGGGTGGACCGCTCGCCTGTATATTGGTTGGGAACATCTCTGCGCTGCTGACCCGTCTCCGCTCGGGATGGTTTCCTGCTGACCCCACTGTGGACTGGACTCTTACTGTTATGCTGGATCCACTATGGACTGGACTCTCACAATATTATGTTAGACCCACTCGACATCCATTGCATTCGGTCTCCCTAGAGAGGGGGGGTTACCCACATATGCGGTCCTCTCCAAGGTTTCTCATAGTCATTCACATCGACGTCCCACTGGGGTGAGTTTTTCCTTGCCCTTATGTGGGCTATACCGAGGATGTCGTTGTGGCTTGTGCAGCCCTTTGAGACACTTGTGATTTAGGGCTATATAAATAAAGATTGATTGATTGATTGATTGAATAATTAACGTTTTATTCATGCACTTTCTCTTGCTACTTCAAGGCTTGAATGTTTGATTCAATCGTTATTGTTATTTTATTTTCAAATTCATTATTAGCCTGTGGAAAAAGTTTATTTTGATATTTACCTCAGAAGGCTGCAAATAGAAAAATGCCATTGATATTTTTGTATTATTATTATTTGAAACTTGATTTTGTATGTCACTATAAAGTTATATAAGCCTTGCTTGTTCAATATTCAATGCAAAACTTGTTTGGGTCCCTATTAAAAGGTTCATTTGTTCAACCTTGGCCCGCGGCTTTGTTCAGTTTTACATTTTGGCCCACTCTGTATTTGAGTTTGACACCCCTGGTCTATACAGATATTAAATTGGCCTTTTATCAGAACTATAGTGGAGTTGGGTTTGCAAATTTAATTGAATGTTTTTGAATCACACATTTCAACTAAGTATATGATTAAGGATATAATAACTATATCATGTTTTACTCGAAAATATATTTTTATTTGATTTTATTCTGAATGAATGAATTGAATAAAGGAATTTATTCCGGCAGACAGAAATATATAGCAACACTTCATCACTTTGTAATTTGACAGACATGCAAAAAAGCAAGAATGCTTATCCATGTCCCGCCCCTAATTTACAATCAATTTGTATGCTGGTTATATACAGTGGGGCAAAAAAGTATTTAGTCAGCAACCGATTGTGCAAGTTCTCCCACTTAAAATGATGACAGAGGTCTGTAATTTTCATCATAGGTACACTTCAACTGTGAGAGACAGAATGTGAAAAAAAAAAATCCAGGAATTCACATTGTAGGAATTTTAAAGAATTTATTTGTAAATTATGGTGGAAAATAAGTATTTGGTCACTTCAAACAAGGAAGATCTCTGGCTCTCACAGACCTGTAACTTCTTCTTTAAGAAGCTCTTCTGTCCTCCACTTGTTACCTGTATTAATGGCACCTGTTTGAACTTGTTATCTGTATAAAAGACACCTGTCCACAGCCTCAAACAGTCAGACTCCAAACTCCACTATGGCCAAGACCAAAGAGCTGTCGAAGGACACCAGGAAAAGAATTGTAGACCTGCACCAGACTGAAGTTTGCCAGAGAGCACATGGATGATACAGCAAAGGATTGGGGGAATGTCATGTGGTCAGATGAAACCAAAATAGAACTTTTTGGTATAAACTCAACTCGTCGTGTTTGGAGGAAGAAGAATACTGAGTTGCATCCCAAGAACGCCATACCTACTGTGAAGCTTGGGGGTGGAAACATCATGCTTTGGGGTTGTTTTTCTGCTAAGGGGACAGGCCGACTGATCCGTGTTAAGGAAAGAATGAATGGGGCCATGTATCGTGAGATTTTGAGCCAAAACCTCCTTCCATCAGTGAGAGTTTTGAAGATGAAACGTGGCTGGGTCTTCTAGCATGACAATGATCACAAACACACCGCCCGGGCAACGAAGGAGTGGCTCCGTAAGAAGCATTTGAAAGTCCTGGAGTGGCCTAGCCAGTCTCCAGACCTCAACTCAATAGAAAATCTGTGGAGGGAGTTGAAAGTCCGTGTTGCTCGGCGACAGCCCCAAAACATCACTGCTCTCGAGAAGATCTGCATGGAGGAATGGGCCAAAATACCAGCTACTGTGTGTGCAAACCTGGTAAAGACCTATAGTAATCGTTTGACCTCTGTTATTGCCAACAAAGGTTATATTACAAAGTATTGAGTTGAATTTTTGTTATTGACCAAATACTTATTTTCCACCATAATTTACAAATAAATTATTCAAAAATCCTACAATGTGAATTCTTGGATTTTTTTTTCACATTCTGTCTCTCACAGTTGAAGTGTACCTATGATGAAAATTACAGACCTCTGTCATCATTTTAAGTGGGAGAACTTGCACAATTGGTGGCTGACTAAATACTTTTTTGCCCCACTGTATGTTGGTTATATAGTCCAAGTTTCAACAGCAGATTTGATGGATACATGACAATTTCAGAACAAGTATAACATATGATAATGGATGATAATGACAAGTCAGTAAACATACACCAATATGGATATAATAGCATTGAGTGACCATGAGATTAGCTCCATCTTGCCTGGGTATCTTTCGTCTTCTGAAGCCTTGTCTGGTGTGTTGAGTCCCTTATTCCACAGTGAGTTATTTTGCACCTGTGTCTCACAGTTGAGATAGTCCAAACAACTAGTCATGTTTTTGATAGTTTCCCAACAACACATTTTTTACCGCAAGGTTGAACACTCTTAGGCTAGAAGACACTTTAATTTCTCTGCTCACATTGTCCCACAGTTTCACCCCCGCTATAGATAACGTTTGAGCCTTGAATGTGGAATTTACCCCATGTTATGTTTGAATTTCAGGACACCCCTGAGTTCATGTGGACCATCTCTGCGTGAAATCTAATAATTACATTGATAAATATTATACTTTTTAATAAAAAACAAAACTACTTTATATTTATGTGAACCGGACAATGGTATACACTGTAGTCAGAATAATAGAACTAATAATAGAATTAGATATAATTGAGTGAATATTGAGCTATCCTAATAAAAATACTGTATAACTACATTTTATAACAGTATATTAGATTCGCATCAAAAACTTATTATAGATTTATTTGAATCATTTGAGTAGAAAACAATATTTCTTTAGTCCAAAAATGTATTAAATTCTGTATAATTTAATCAGAAAATTAAACTTTTTTTAAAAGTAAAAATATGTTTTAACACTATTTGAATTAAAAAAATTCACAAAATTCTATAATTATAAATCAGGCAATTCAATTATGTTAATTTATTGCTACCAGCATTTTTAAATGTATTTAAATAAAATGTATTTAAATAATATACAGTATGTATTTGATGAATACATTTAATCTTTTAATGTATTTAGTTTGAGTCAATATAATTTAATACGAAAAATAAACTGGATTTATTTATTTATTTATTTTTTATAATTTAGATGTTGTACTGTATATTTGAATCAAACAATGGAACAAAATTAATATATTTATTAATTTATAATTAAGATTTTTTCTTAATACTGGTATCAGACCATTTTACAAAATTATATTTGTGTCTAAGACAATTAATTTATTTGTAATTTTATATATTTAAATTCCAAAATGTAATCACATTTTCTTTGGTCAAAGAAATAGCTTAATTTGATATATTTTAATTTGAAAATTTAAATTTTGTTTTGAAATAAAAACACTTTTAGACATCACATATTTAAATGTAAATATTGACCAAAACTAAATATTTGTGAATCAGACAAGGATACATCTTAAAGGCATCGGTATTGGGAAAGATTACTAAATCAAATAAGTTTTTGTCAGACATAATTATCTCCGCCAGAAATTGTTGCCCCTTGGTCAGTGTGTCAGTTAGTTAGTTAGTCCGTTGGTTAGAAGAATACCTGCATTTTCGTAACACTTTCATCATCATCATTTAATGTCTGAAAGTGGATGAGGTACAACTGATTAGACTTTGGACCTGATCCGTATCATTTCTACTATACTTACCGTATGTTTACCTTACGAGCTTTAACTACATGGTAAATGGTAAATGGGTTATACTTGTATAGCGCTTTTCTACCTTCAAGGTACTCAAAGCGCTTTGACACTATTTCCACATTCACCCATTCACACACACATTCACACACTGATGGCGGGAGCTGCTATGCAAGGCACTAACCACGACCCATCGGGAGCAAGGGTGAAGAGTCTTGCTCAAGGACACAACGGACGTGACTAGGTTGGTAGAAGGTGGGGATCGAACCAGGAACCCTCAGGTTGCTGGCACGGCCACTCTGCCAACTGCGCCACACCGTCCCCATGTGTGTATTCTAGCTGCCTCGCCTCTACCCACAGAGACAAAGATAGTGGATGGCTCAAGAGGCTTTCATCAGTTTTTTTCATCACTTAAAAAGATATGGACACATTTTGAGTCAACTTTCAGGAAATGTCAAAAATTAAATAAGGAACAAGTGATTACATTTTGTTGGGTGCAATCCAGTCAGCTGAAAATGATGGAAAGCGCCACTCTACATAGTGTCGGAGGCAGATATTTACATATATCCGTATTTAAGTGTTACTTCTTTATTTTCATAGTCATATTACAAAACAGCTAGTGTTCTTCTTCCTATTGTGGTCTTTTAGTTGTCTGCAAGTACTGTGTGCTAACCTTGACTTTAGGAATGTAAGGAGGACAGATACTCCTTTTCCTTATCTGTTCCTGTGTCCAGCTGAGGAGGACAATGGGCATGTGCTTGGGCTGGAAAGAGAGACAACGAGGGTGGGAGCGAGAGACACTTTATAGAAGAGAAGGTTTCCATATTTTAGATCAGACCATCTTAGCTGCGCGATTGAATGTTCTATACTGGACTGGTCTCATTCTATTTCCAAGGCTTTGGAAATAAAATTACAAAATACCTATTCTGTCTCTGGTGGTTCTTCTACTCAGCTGTACGTGTCACAAAGAGCTTTGGAGCGACCAGCAACTTGAATTCCCTGGGAGGAACAACTGGTCCAAACACAATAATTGCAACCGACATTGTGGTCAAAGTTGAAATTGCTACAAAACACATTTCTACACTCTACTGCCGTCCGGTGACTAAAGTGGATAGTGCAACCAAACAATTAGTCACGTTTCATGTGTCAGGTAAACCACGACAAATGGAGCCATATGAATCCTCTTCTTACTGTAAGGCCTGGCGGCTTTTCTAGTTTTTATTTAAGTTGACATATTTGAATCAGTAAATGTAGATCATGTCATTATTTTTTTTTGTATTTTATGAGTCAGAGCTAAAGAACATTTAGTGCCAGTGCCATAACAATATAGTCAAATATAATGGTGCACCTGGTTCTCCACACATCTTCTGTGAACACTCAGGTATCCTGCGGAATCTTCCGGTCATGAATCTGTGAGGAGAGCAGAAAAAAAACAAAAAACAAACGACTTATTTTTTGTTCTTTGTTTTAGCCAAACAACTGACAGAAGTGAAAAGTTTGGAGAAGATGAACGTTGGAGAGAGAGACAAAGTGTGGAAACAAGAGGCGTGTGCCGTGTGGTCCCCATGGTGGGGGCCAAGTGACGCCATTTGTTCCTCGCATGTGTTGTGGCCGTGTCCTCGCATGTGGTTTTAATCCACGGACGCACTCGGGTGCATTGACACCACCATCCCTCCTTCTTACCTTCCTCCTTCTCCAACATCAAACCCGTGCCTCTTTTGAAGGCAAGTGGGTCTCCTGAAAGGCACCGACTTGTCATAATGCGAAACCTTTCAAAGCTTTTCCTTTCACGACAGGATGGATTACTCGTCTCTCTCATCCTTGCCTGCTTTGAGACGGTCACGCCAAAAAAAACATCTCTGAGATACGAGGTCCTGTGAGTCAGTGTTTGGAGGCGTGCAAATACCCGCGAGGAGCCAGAGGAACATGTTTTTTAGGAGCGTCAAGAGACCCTTAATCTGACGAAGACGTGAATGTTCTGTCCTCCCTCCTCGGAATCTTGTTCTGCACTTGAAAGTATGTTTTCACACCTCTAAGGGCAAACACACATCCTTAAGTTTCTCCATTTTGCTTTCATTTCCTGTCTTTGAAAGTGAAGTGCAGGTCACGGCGTCAACAACGGGATATAATTACAGGTACAATAGTGAGACTTTCAAAGCATAAGATGCTCTTCTAAAACCTGACCTCACCGTGTATTGGTTTCTCACGATGATGATGGTTATTGAGAGTGATATGTTCAGGGTCACATGGAGTCTTCTAATGGAACTATCATGATGGACCACATTTGCTTCTAATTGACCTCCAGCATCTCCCACCTTTGGCCCCCCCTTTTTTCTTTTTTTTTTTGTATAAGAACTCAACCGACCATCAAACCACTCACAGCTGGGACCCACAACCGTGACCTGGGACCAGAACACTAAGGAGACCTCGGTAGAAGACGCTGTGGCTATAAATCTGAAAGGTGGAAAAAGTTCCCGAAGTTCCCCTTCAAAGACAGAATAAACTCCCGAGTTGAACATGTGGTCGAAAAATTCAGTCAGCCCAGAATATAAGACGACTCAAAATGTTAATTTAAAAAAAATAGTTTTCAGTATCACAGAAATGCCAACAGCCATATTATTTTTTTTGCTAACAAGTATCTGATCCCGAATATAAAAGTATTGTGTCTATAATTGTGTTGTAGGACTACATTATACCTGATTTTTCCTAAGATGTTTTTTTCTTGTCGGATTAAAACATTTCAATGTCCAATTCTTTGACAGGTGTACAATACACTGGCAATTATTCAACAATACCCCAAACCCAAACAGAACATAAAAGTCCTTCCGTCCATTTTCTATTTCCAGCTTATCCTCGTTAGGGTCAAGGTGCTACGCTGGAGCCTATCCCAGGTGACTTCAGGCGAGAGGAGGGGTACACCCTAGACTGGTTGCCAGCCAATCGCAGGGCACAGCAAACAATCATCATATATATATATATATATATATATATATATATGTATGTGTGGGGAAAAAAAAATCACAAGACTATTTCATCTCTACAGGCCTGTTTCATGAGGGGGGTACCCTCAATCGTCAGGAGATTTTAATGGGAGCATTCGCATACCATGGTTTATATAGGGCACAGAGTGGGTGGGTACAGGCTGGCCTAGGGGCGTGGTGATTGGTTCATGTGTTACCTAGGTGGTGTTTCCGTCTATGGCGGCATGTTGTTACAATTTCGCTGCGCTTGTTGAGGGATGACAGGTCTGGACGGCAGATAATAAACAGTTTCTCTTTCAAGCATAGGTTGCATCTTTTATTACCACTATTGTAAGGTGTGCTGGATGCAAGAATTTGCCATGTTATTGAATATTCAACATTATTGTCTTGGAGGTCCCAAATGTGTTTGCTGAGTTCTGTGGTATTTCGCAGGTTTTTGTTCCTGAAAGAAGCCTTGTGGTTGTTCCATCTGGTTTTGAATTCACCCTCGGTTAATCCTAAATATGTGTCCGATGTGTTAATGTCCTTGCGTATTACCTTAGATTGGTAGACAACTGATGTTTGTAAGCATCCCCCGTTGAGGGGGCAATCAGGTTTCTTTCGACAGTTACATGCTTTGTTGGTTTTGGAGTCGTTCTGACTGGGGGTCGACGGCTCATTTGCAATTGTTTTGTTGTGGTTTGAGATGATTTGTCGTACATTGTTCATGCAGCTGTAGCTCAATTTGATGTTGTTCTTGTTGAATACTTTTCTTAGGTTGTTGTCTTTGGGAAAGTGTTTGTCAATCAGGTTGAGGAATTTGTGTCCAATGTTCGTTGAGACGTTTTTGCTGTATGGGGGGTTGTACCAGATGATGCCGTTTCGTTTTCTGTTCTTTTTTGGCTGGTTTCCTGGCGTGGGTTCATAGGTGAGGGTGAAATTGTATCCGCTTTCATCAAGGGCTTTTTGGTACGGGGGGGTTGCGCAAGGACATTAACACATCCGACACATATGTAGGATTAACCGAGGGTGAATTCAAAACCAGATGGAACAACCACAAGGCTTCTTTCAGGAACAAAAACCTGCGAAATACCACAGAACTCAGCAAACACATTTGGGACCTCAAAGACAATAATGTTGAATATTCAATAACATGGCAAATTCTTGCATCCAGCACACCTTACAATAGTGGTAATAAAAGATGCAACCTATGCTTGAAAGAGAAACTGTTTATTATCTACCGTCCAGACCTGTCATCCCTCAACAAGCGCAGCGAAATTGTAACAACATGCCGCCATAGACGGAAACACCTCCTAGGTAACACATGAACCAATCACCACGCCCCTACGCCAGCCTGTACCCACCCACTCTGTGCCCTATATAAACCATGGTATGTGAATGCTCCCATTAAAATCTCCTGACGATTGAGGGTACCCCCCTCATGAAACAGGCCTGTAGAGATGAAATAGTCTTGTGATTTTTTTTTCCCCACACATACATATATTGCGCTCTACTACGGTATCGAGCACTATTTTTTGGATAACCTTATTAAGACATATATATATATATATATATATATATATATATATATATATATATATATATATATATATATATATATATATATATATATATATATATATATATATATATGTATATGTATATATATATATATATATATATGTATATATATATATGTATATATATACATTTATATAAATACACACATATATATATAAATATATATATATATATATATATATATATATATATATATATATATATATATATATATACACACACACACATATATATATCTATATATATATACATAAACATACACACACACACACACACATGTATATATATATATATATATATATATATATATATATATATATATATATATATATATATATATATATATATATGTATATATATATATATGCCCGCGAACAGGTTTTATCCGGCCCGCGGGATGAGTTTGCCAAGTATAAAAATGAGCCGAATTTTTTTTTTTTTTTTTTTTTTTTTTTTGTCATAAAGAAATACAATCATGTGTGCTTACGGACTGTATCCCTGCAGATTGTATTGATCTATATTGATATATAATGTAGGAACCAGAAATATTAATAAAAGAAAGAAACAACCCTTTTGTGTGAATGAGTGTAAATGGGGAAGGGAGGTTTTTTGGGTTGGTGCACTAATTGTAAGTGTATCTTGTGTTTTTTATGTTGATTTAATAAAAACAAATAAAAAATAAAAACTTTTTTTTTTTTCTTTTTTAATTTCTTGTGCGGCCCGGTACCAATCAATCCACGGATCGGTACCGGGCCGCGGCCCGGTGGTTGGGGACCACTGCTGTAGACAATTAATATCAATATTAGACATATCTGGCCAGCAACTCTACTTTTGAGCTGATACATGACTTTAATGCTATTCCTTTTTCATATATAGGGGTTATATAATGAATTTGTATCATTAATATATGAAAAGGACTTCTTGCAACATGCAGTTTCTTCATTCATTATTCCTGGGGCTGTTGCAAAAACACCGGTCCAGTGGTCTCCAAGAGTGCACCTTTGGCGTGCTAAAAATAGGTTCAATTGTTTAGATTGAGATTCTACATTGCAGAAAGAGTGGTACAGATTATAGATGTGTGCTGCATGTTCAACAAACGCAGCAAAACAGCACAGGTGAGAGAGCATG
Organism: Nerophis lumbriciformis; assembly: GCF_033978685.3. Taxonomy (NCBI): domain Eukaryota; kingdom Metazoa; phylum Chordata; class Actinopteri; order Syngnathiformes; family Syngnathidae; genus Nerophis; species Nerophis lumbriciformis. The sequence goes on along the minus strand of NC_084558.2, from coordinate 4,625,326 downwards.
ATAACTTAAATGTGGAGGGAAATGAGTGTCTCTATGGTGACAGCCGGTACAGTACCCGCAAAATCCTCATTTAAATATGGCGGTCTTGTTATCAATTGTACACAAAGTCTGAGTAAATCACACACAACACGCCTACTAAAATTACAGTCTGCATGCGCTATTTAGCACTTGCTTTTTGGATCCCAGCATATCAAGCAATGTTTGTCAACCAAAAGTGCTTGCTAGTTCCCTAAAAGTGTGTACTAAATCTTGTGATGATTTGGCTGTACACTAATAAGTTATACTAGGTGTTTTTTTTTAAAGAGCGCTTTAAGCGCATTAAAGGGGTGCCTCAGGGATCTGTGTTGGGGCCCCTCTTATTTATCTTGTACATCAATGATCTCGAACAACATTTCTCTGATGCTAATATGCATTTTTATGCTGACGATACAATTATTGTTGAACAGGCTGTTAATTCCCAGCAGAAAGCCTTTGTTGATGCAAGATTCACCCACTGACTTAAAACTGGTTCTCAATGCTGACAAGACAAAATCAATCAATCAATCAATCAATCAATGTTTATTTATATAGCCCTAAATCACAAGTGTCTCAAAGGGCTGCACAAGCCACAACGACATCCTCGGTACAAAGCCCACATAAGGGCAAGGAAAAACTCACCCCAGTGGGACGTCGATGTGAATGACTATGAGAAACCTTGGAGAGGACCGCATATGTGGGTAAACCCCCCCCCCCCTCTAGGGGAGACCGAAAGCAATGGATGTCAAGTGGGTCTGACATAATATTGTGAGAGTCCAGTCCATAGTGGATCCAACATAATAGTAAGAGTCCAGTCCATAGTGGGGCCAGCAGGACACCATCCCGAGCGGAGACGGGTCAGCAGCGCAGAGATGTTCCCAGCCGATGCACAGGCGAGCGGTCCACCCCGGGTCCCGACTCTGGACAGTCAGCACTTCATCCATGGCCACCGGACCTGTGCCCCCCCTCCACAAGGAAAAGGGGAGCAGAGGAGAAAAGAAAAGAAACGGCAGATCAACTGGTCTAACAGGGGGGCTATTTAAAGGCTAGAGTATAAAGTTAAAGTTAAAGTTAAAGTACCAATGATTGTCACACACACACTAGGTGTGGCGAGATTATTCTCTGCATTTGACCCATCACCCTTGATCACCCCCTGGGAGGTGAGGGGAGCAGTGGGCAGCAGCGGTGGCCGCGCCCGGGAATCATTTTGGTGATTTAACCCCCAATTCCAACCCTTGATGCTGAGTGCCAAGCAGGGAGGTAATGGGTCCCATTTTTTTATAGTCTTAAGTATGACTCGGCCGGGGTTTGAACTCACAACCTACCGATCTCAGGGCGGACACTCTAACCACTAGGCCACTGAGTAGGTTACAAATGAGTTTTAAGATGGGACTTAAATGCTTCTACTGAGGTAGCATCTCTAATTGTTACCGGGAGGGCATTCCATAGTACTGGAGCCCGAATAGAAAACGCTCTATAGCCCGCAGACTTTTTTTGGGCTCTGGGAATCACTAATAAGCCGGAGTTCTTTGAACGCAGATTTCTTGCCGGGACATATGGTACAATGCAATCGACAAGATAGGACGGAGCTAGACCGTGTAGTATTTTATACGTAAGTAGTAAAACCTTAAAGTCACATCTTAAGTGCACAGGAAGCCAGTGCAGGTGAGCCAGTATACGCGTAATATGATCAAACTTTCTTGTTCTTGTCAAAAGTCTAGCAGCCGCATTTTGTACCAACTGTAATCTTTTAATGCTAGACATAGGGAGACCCGAAAATAATACGTTACAGTAGTCGAGACGAGACGTAACGAACGCATGAATAATGATCTCAGCGTCGCTAGTGTATAAAATAGAACGAATTTTAGCGATATTACGGAGATGAAAGAAGGCCGTTTTAGTAACACTCTTAATGTGTGACTCAAAGGAGAGAGTTGGGTCGAAGATAATACCCAGATTCTTTACTGATTCGCCTTGTGTAATTGTTTGGTTGTCAAATGTTAAGGTGGTATTTTTAAATAAATGTCGGTGTTTAGCAGGACCGATAATCAGCATTTCCGTTTTCTTGGCGTTGAGTTGCAAGAAGTTAGCGGACATCCATTGTTTAATTTCATTAAGACACGCCTCCAGTTGACTACAATCCGGCGTGTTGGTCAGCTTTAGGGGCATGTAGAGTTGGGTGTCATCAGCATAACAATGAAAGCTAACACCGTATTTGCGTATGATGTCGCCTAGCGGCAGCATGTAATTACTAAAGAGTACAGGGCCAAGAACCGAACCCTGAGGAACTCCGCACGTTACCTTAACATAGTCCGAGGTCACATTGTTATGGGAGACGCACTGCATCCTGTCAGTAAGATAAGAGTTAAACCACGACAAGGCTAAGTCTGACATACCAATACGTGTTTTGATACGCTCTAATAAAATATTATGATCGACGGTATCGAAAGCAGCGCTAAGATCAAGAAGCAGCAACATAGATGACGCATCAGAATCCATCGTTAGCAGTAGATCATTAGTCATTTTTGCGAGGGCTGTCTCCGTAGAGTGATTTGCCCTGAAACCGGATTGAAAAGGTTCACAGAGATTGTTAGACACTAAGTGTTCATTTAGCTGCTGTGCGACAATGACAACCGGTCGGTAGTTTACCATGAGGTCAGGATCAAGGTTAGGTCTTTTGAGCAGAGGATGAATAACCACTTTCTTGAATGCTAATGGAACAGTGCCAGAGGAAAGTGATAAGTTTATAATATTTAGCACTGATGGACCTAATAATACAAAAAGCTCCTTGATAAGTTTCCCAGGAAGTGGGAAACTTATGCTGTTTTCCAAACATAGGAAGGTGCCTCAAACAACCCTCTTGAAGGGAATGTCCTAGAAGTGGTGCATGAATATAAATACCTTAGTGTTTTAATTGATGACTCTCTCACTCAGAGGTGGGTAGAGTAGCCAGAAATTGTACTCAAGTAAGAGTACTGTTACTTTAGAGATTTATTACTCAAGTATAAGTTAGGAGTAGTCACCCAAATAGTTACTTGAGTAAAAGTAAAAAGTATGTTGTGAAAAAACTACTCACGTACTGAGTAACTGATGAGTAACATGTTCGTTTAATGATGACGGCACCAAATAATGCACAAAAACATAAAAATAGCAATGAGCAAATACAGAGCCAGGAATATCTCTTAAGCAACTAAAACAATAATATATATTAAATAATAATACATTAACATAAAAAAAATTACGGCAAATTGAGCCACAATAACTTAACAGCACTATAGGCTCAGTAGGCAGAGATTACAAAGGAAAATAACAAGTTAGCCTTTACGCAAACCATAAACTGATAGGTGTGGGCTGCACCTGGGAACACACTGTGCACTTCTGATTGGTGTTTCTATGCATGCGACTGTGCGTGCGTGTGTGTCTCTGTCTGTCTATGAGGCTGCAGTGCGTTAATAAATGTCCTTACACTATGTACATTTGACAGTGATTCATAGCAGGGAAGCTAACATCAGCCTACAGGTACAGCCAAAATATCTACTAACGTTACTTACCGCGATGTGCTTCCTCAAATTTGACGTTGAGTTCATGTAAGCTTAAGCTTGTTGTTGTTTGCCGCTGAAACTTTATGTGCAGTTAATCATGTGACTGCCTGGCTCTGTTTGATTGGTGAAACGGAGTCAAACGTCACCAGTGACTGTATTTGATTGGTGAAACGGAGTCAAAAGTCACCAGTGACTGTATTTGATTGGTGGAAACGGAGTCAAACGTCACCAGTGACTGCATTTGATTGGTGAAACGCAGGCATGCGATGGATCCTACTTTGAAGGTCTGTCTGACAAACCAAAACAAACAAAGCGTGCATTAACAGATCGATAAAAATCAGTAGCGAGTAGCGAGCTGAATGCAGATAAATGGAGCGTAGTAAAAGTAGCGTTTCTTCTCTATAGATATTGTCGGAGGCAGATATTTACATATATCCGTATTTAAGTGTTACTTCTTTATTTTCATAATCATATTACAAAACAGCTAGTGTTCTTCTTCCAATTGTGGTCTTTTGGTTGTCTGCAAGTACTGTGTGCTAACCTTGACTTTGGAATGTAAGGACGACAGATACTCCTTTTCCTTATCTGTTCCTGTGCCCAGCTGAGGAGGACAATGGGCATGTGTTTGGGCTGGAAAGAGAGACAAGACAACGAGGGTGGGAGGGAGAGACACTTTATAGAAGAGAAGGTTTCCATATTTTAGATCAGACCATCTTAGCTGTGCAATTGAATGTTCTATGCTGGACTGGTCTCATTCTTTTTCCAAAGCTTTGGAGATAAAATTACAAAATACCTATTCTGTCTCTGGTGGTTCTTCTACTCAGCTGTACGTGTCACAAAGAGCTTGGGAGCGGCCAGCAACTTGAATTCCCTGGGAGGAACAACTGGTCCAAACACAACAATATACTCAAGTAAAAGTAAAAGTATGTTGCATTAAAACTACTCTTAGAAGTACAATTTATCCCAAAAGTTACTCAAGTAGATGTAACGGAGTAAATGTAGCGCGTTAGTACCCACCTCAGCTCTCACTTTTAAACCTTTTATAAATCAACTGGTGAAGAAAGTGAAACTTAAATTGGGTTTTTTCTTCCGTTATAAGAGATGTTTTTCTTTTGGTGTAAAAAAGCGCCAATTGTCTCTGCCACATGTTTATCTGTGCTAGATTATGGTGATCTGTTTTGTATGAATGCTACTCATTCCTGTCTTCAGATGGTGCACTGTGTTTACCATGCTTCTTTGAGGTTCATCACAAACTGTAGAGCCATGACACGCCACTGTGACTTGTACTTTCAAGCGGGATTGCCTTCTCTGTCCATTAGGAGACAGTGTCACTGGTACATTTTTATTTACAAAGCTCTACTGGGACTATTGCCAGAATATACTTGTGCGTTGATTTTACAGAGAAGTACGGACTCTTATGGTCTGAGATCCAACGATCAGCTGTTGCTCTCTGTCCCTTTTGCTCGTACTGAGCTAGGGAAAAAAGCTTTTGTCTATGCATGTTGTGATCCGCTGCCCGGATCATATTTTTCATTTACGTTTTCAAGATACTTGTTTGTGGTTAGTTTTGGACTCCTTGAGTACCTGTTTTGTACACCTGAGTTTGTTGCCATGGCTGCTTATTATTTTCACCTGCCGCGTTTGTTCCCTACACGCACCTGTTTGTCATCACTGACATTATTATTCAAGTCTGTCCTCCCTGTCATTCGTGCTGGCTTCGTAGTTTGTTTTCGTGCAACAGTTGACGACTTTTGTTCCGGCTCTGTACCTGTTAGCTTCCATGCTAAATTCCTTTGTTTTTTTACCTTCTAGCTCCCATGCTAGGTCTTTTAGTTTTTGCCTTATGTGCTATGAGCACCCTTTTTCTTTGTTCCAGTATAATTTAGTCCGGTAAATAAATCATTTATTTTACCTTCACGCTGTGTCCGAAGTCCGTTGCATCCTGGGAGAACGAAACCCCGCATCACCATGCGCCCCGGTCGTCACAATGCAGCTCCTTGTGCTTGGAACATGCTACAAAGAGACTCCAAGATGACTGAATTTGTATCCTTAAATGCTTTTAAATCTAAACTGAGAGCATTTGAATGAGCCTCAGTTATCTGTGACTGTCATTTTAATGTGTAATGTGAATGAGATTTTATGTGTCACTTGAAAAAGAGGTTCTTAATATCAACGGTATTTTTCCCTGGTTATATAAGGGTTACATTAAAAAAAAACTGTGTGAGAAATTTCAAGTCAATCCGACTTTTAAGGTTTAATAATGGTGCATTTGTCAGAAAAATATTGGCACAGGCAAAACTGTGGGAGTGCATGTTTTGATGAAATTTCACCCTTTCGTGAAAAAGTTATCTTCCACAAACATGACCCATTTATTAATGTCAAACAGTTCAAAGAGAGGCGCGAGCAAAGACTTTTGGAAAAAAGCTGCAATTTTGTTCCACAATCATTTAACCTGAGGTCAAACAACTCAGTGAGATTTTCCATTTATTTGCTTTCCAAATGAGACGGGCCACCACTTCTAACGGATCGATTACCTCAGCCAAGCATGCATCAAATCACTAAGCACACTTTCAGTCGCAACCAAATTATTCAGAGTGCCGCCTGCCTTTTGGAGGTTAGACCTTTATGGATGGTTCAAGAACAAGGCGCGCACGCACACACACATTGCACGCACACACGTTGCATAGCTCAGACAACCAGACTGACTGCCCATGCAATGCAATGTGATTGGAGAGTAGGAGGAAGAGTTAACAGCATTGCGATGGCTGCGGGCTGGAAACAATTTTAAAGAAGAGTGGCATTTAATACAAACTCTTCCTGCGTCTTCATTAGGAAATGTGGCCTGTGTGAGCATCACTGCAGTTCTTTGCTAACTAACACAGTTAGGTCCCAATTTACTAAGGTCTATATATACAGGTAAAAGCCAGTAAATTAGAATATTTTGAAAAACTTGATTTATTTCAGTAATTGCATTCAAAAGGTGTAACTTGTACATTATATTTATTCATTGCACACAGACTGATGCATTCAAATGTTTATTTCATTTAATTTGAAGTGGCAACAAATGAAAATCCAAAATTCCGTGTGTCACAAAATTAGAATATTACTTAAAGCTAATACAAAAAAGGGATTTTTAGAAATGTTGGCCAACTGAAAAGTATGAAAATGAAAAATATGAGCATGTACAATACTCAATACTTGGTTGGAGCTCCTTTTGCCTCAATTACTGCGTTAATGCGGCGTGGCATGGAGTCGATGAGTTTCTGGCACTGCTCAGGTGTTATGAGAGCCCAGGTTGCTCTGATAGTGGACCGACACCAGCAGATGACATGGCACCCCAAACCATCACCCAACCATGCAAATTTTGCATTTCCTTTGTAAATCGAGGTCCCAGAGTCTGGAGGAAGACAGGAGAGGCACAGGATCCACGTTGCCTGAAGTCTAGTGTAAAGTTTCCACCATCAGTGATGGTTTGGGGTGCCATGTCATCTGCTGGTGTCGGTCCACTCTGTTTCCTGAGATCCAGGGTCAACGCAGCCGTCTACCAGCAAGTTTTAGAGCACTTCATGCTTCCTGCTGCTGACCTGCTCTATGGAGATGGAGATTTCAAGTTCCAACAGGACTTGGCGCCTGCACACAGCGCAAAATCTACCCGTGCCTGGTTTACGGGCCATGGTATTTCTGTTCTAAATTGGCCCGCCAACTCCCCTGACCTTAGCCCCATAGAAAATCTGTGGGGTATTGTGAAAAGGAAGATGCAGAATGCCAGACCCAAAAACGCAGAAGAGTTGAAGGCCACTATCAGAGCAACCTGGGCTCTCATAACACCTGAGCAGTGCCAGAAACTCATCGACTCCATGCCACGCTGCATTAACGCAGTAATTGAGGCAAAAGGAGCTCCAACCAAGTATTGAGTATTGTACATGCTCATATTTTTCATTTTCATACTTTTCAGTTGGCCAACATTTCTAAAAATCCCTTTTTTGTATTAGCCTTAAGTAATATTCTAATTTTGTGACACACGGAATTTTGGATTTTCATTTGTTGCCACTTCAAATCATCAAAATTAAATGAAATAAACATTTGAATGCATCAGTCTGTGTGCAATGAATAAATATAATGTACAAGTTACACCTTTTGAATGCAATTACTGAAATAAATCAAGTTTTTCTAAATATTCTAATTTACTGGCTTTAACCTGTAATTGTGTGTACCATTAGCATGTGTGTAGCGTGTCATCTACTAACATTGCGTGTGCAATTCAAAAAGTGGTGCACATCGCCTTGTTCAAATGTATATATAGGGCAGTGACGTGCGGTGAGGTTCATGACTGGTGAGGCACTGACTTCATCACAGTCAGATTTACAAACATATGAACCCTACAGAGTATCTTATTCACCATTTGATTGGCAGCAGTTAACGGGTTATGTTTAAAAGCTCGTACCAGCATTCTTCCCTGCTTGGCACTCAGCATCAAGGGTTGGAATTGGGGGTTAAATCACCAAAAATGATTCCCGGGCGCGGCGCCGCTGCTGCCCACAGCTCCCCTCACCTCCCAGGGGGTGATCAAGGGGATGGGTCAAATGCAGAAGACAAATTTCACCACACCTAGTGTGCGTGTGACAATCATTGGTACTTTAACTTAACTTTAACTTTACACATACAAACTGTAGCACACAAAAAAGCACATTTAATTAAAAAAACGTTATTATGGTCTTACCTTTACTTATAAGTGCGGGAACAGTGGTGTTCGTGTTGGAGTAGTTGTGAATGAATGAAATATGAAATCCGTGCTGCAGTCTGCAGGTGTACCTAATGTTGTGTCCCTGCAGTCATTTACGGCTCCTCCGGCGCGAGCAATGTTGTTTTTGCACTTTTTGGCTTCTTGTTAAGTGACTTTTTTTTGGGTGGATTCGGTCTTGCACGTGGAGGGTTTGGGTGTGGGCTTTGGTTGGTGTGGCGCTCCCGTCGGTGGGTGCAGTCTGCGGCGGAGGTGCAATAACCGGCACCAGGAGGCGGGATTACGCGAGCCTCACACAGTACGTCTTCGCAGCAGTTTTATGATCGCTCATCACAAGAAATACTTTACACACATACAGTTGTTGACAAAATACACTGTACATTATATACCTCAGCTAACTAAACTATGGAAATGTATAATATAGTCCATGTAGCAATACGGTCTCACTGCACAGCAGGCCAGCAGTTAGCCGAGTCCGCAATCCATGGTGAGGCACAATTGAGTGACGTGCCTCAACTGGCTGCTGATCACCGCACCGTCTCTTCTCAGTATTTGAACGGCAAATGTGAAAATTCAGCGATTTTGAATAAAAATAATCTAAAACTGGTGAAGTTAAACGGAAAATAACTTTATAGTATAATCACTGGATACATATAAAAATTTAATTAATTTTTTTTCTTTTTACATTTTTTTCATGATGGCAGGTGAGGCGGGGCCGCACGTCACTGGTATATAGTATGCGCCTGCCTAGAATTACCGCCGGGTCAAACTCGTTTCGCAAAATAATTAGCGCATGCTTAGCATTACCGCCGGGTCAGAATTACCGCCGGGTCAAACTCCTTTCGCAAAATATTATTTTTACTAGCGCATGTCAAGAATCCTCAGCCTTCCCTCAGCCTTCCCGGTAAGGTCTATTCAGGTGTACTGGAGAGGAGGCTACGCCGGATAGTCGAACCTCGGATTCAGGAGGAACAGTGTGGTTTTCGTCCTGGTCGTGGAACTGTGGACCAGCTCTATACTCTCGGCAGGGTCCTTGAGGGTGCATGGGAGTTTGCCCAACCAGTCTACATGTGCTTTGTGGACTTGGAGAAGGCATTCGACCGTGTACCCCGGGAAGTCCTGTGGGGAGTGCTCAGAGAGTATGGGGTAACGGACTGTCTTATTGTGGCAGTTCGCTCCCTGTATAATCAGTGTCAGAGCTTGGTCCGCATTGCCGGCAGTAAGTCGGACACGTTTCCAGTGAGGGTTGGACTCCGCCAAGGCTGCCCTTTGTCACCGATTCTGTTCATAACTTTTATGGACAGAATTTCTAGGCGCAGTCAGGGCGTTGAGGGGATCTGGTTTGGTGGCTGCAGGATTAGGTCTCTGCTATTTGCAGATGATGTGGTCCTGATGGCTTCCTCCGGCCAAGATCTTCAGCTCTCACTGGATCGGTTCGCAGCCGAGTGTGAAGCGACTGGGATGGGAATCAGCACCTCCAAGTCCGAGTCCATGGTTCTCTCCCGGAAAAGGGTGGAGTGCCATCTCCGGGTTGGGGAGGAGATCTTGCCCCAAGTGGAGGAGTTCAAGTACCTCGGAGTCTTGTTCACGAGTGGGGGAAGAGTGGATCGTGAGATCGACAGGCGGATCGGTGCGGCGTCTTCAGTAATGCGGACGCTGTATCGATCCGTTGTGGTGAAGAAGGAGCTGAGCCGGAAGGCAAAGCTCTCGATTTACCGGTCGATCTACGTTCCCATCCTCACCTATGGTCATGAGCTTTGGGTCATGACCGAAAGGACAAGATCACGGGTACAAGCGGCCGAAATGAGTTTCCTCCGCCGAGTGGCAGGGCTCTCCCTTAGAGATAGGGTGAGAAGCTCTGTCATTCGGGGGGAGCTCAAAGTAAAGCCGCTGCTCCTCCACATCGAGAGGAGCCAGATGAGGTGGTTCGGGCATCTGGTCAGGATGCCACCCGAACGCCTCCCTAGGAAGGTGTTTCGGGCACGTCCCACCGGTAGGAGGCCACGGGGAAGACCCAGGACACGCTGGGAAGACTATCTCTCCCGGCTGGCCTGGGAACGCCTCGGGATCCCCCGGGAGGAGCTGGACGAAGTGGCTGGGGAGAGGGAAGTCTGGGCTTCCCTGCTTAAGCTGCTGCCCCCGCGACCCGACCTCGGATAAGCGGAAGAAGATGGATGGATGGATGGATGTCAAGAATTACCGCCGGGTCAAACTCGTTTCGCAAAGTAATTAGCATATGCCTAGAATTTCCGCCGGGTCAAACTAGTCACGTCACGAGTGACACTTCACCTGTCATCATTTTCAAAATGGAGGAGGCCGATTTCAATAATTTGAAATCGCATAAAGGGAAGAAGATTAAGAGCTATTCGGTAGGATTTAAGGTCCAAGCTATTGAATATGCTAAAAAGAACAGTAAGCAGCTACGGTATGTTTTATTAATATACCGTAGCTGCGTGTGTCAAATATGACTCATTAAATGACTCACGCCTCCTGGTGGTAGAGGGCGCTAGTGATCATTTTTGAGACTTCTCGGCTGCAGAAGAAGTGACAACAAGCAGCAACAGTTAGCAGCGATCGTTTATTTTTTTCCTATCGCCTGGATTTTTAACATGGAGGATTACATATCTAAAATAAAACAGTTTTCTAAACTGGACTTTCAACCGAAGCAGGAGGTAATAATTAAAGGAAGATCTCCATCGAGACAGAGAGACTTTTAAAACTGAAGAAAGATAAGGAAGACTTCTATAAACAAGTTATCGATGTTTTTGTTCAGAAGGAGCAGCGCATGGACTTCATTTATAAGTAAAGGTAAGACCATAATAATGTTTTTTTTATTAAATGTGCTTTTCATGATGGTATCCTTACATCACACTCAAATTTATAAGCGCAGGCTTAAATTTACCGCATGCCTTTGGTAAGCGCCGGAGTGAGAAGAGGTTTTAAAATAATTAGCGCATGCTTACGTTTACCGCATGCCTTTGGTAAGCGCCGGAGTTAGAAGAGGTTTTAAATTGATTACCGCCCCGGCGCTAATTCAAGGAAATACGGTAATACAAACTCTTCCTGCATCTTCATTAGGAAATGTGGCCTAAGAGAGCATCACTGCACATCAGTAACATATTGGCTCTTAACTAGTCATTATTAAGTACTTAATGCCTTATTCAGCATGGCCCTATTATAACCCTAACCCTCTAACCCTGACCCTAACCAAATAACTCTAAATTAAGTCTTTATTACCTTTTTTTTCGGACTATAAGTCGCAGTTTTTTTCATAGTTTGGCCGGGGGTGCGACTTATACTCTGGAGCGACTTATGTGTGAAATTATTAACACATTACCGTAAAATATCAAATAATATTATTTAGCTCATTCACGTAAGAGACTAGACGTATAAGATTTCATGGGATTTAGCAATTAGGAGTGACAGATTGTTTGGTAAACGTATAGCATGTTCTATATGTTATAGTTATTTGAATGACTCTTACCATAATATGTTACGTTAACATACCAGTTGGTTATTTATGCCTCATATAACGTACACTTATTCAGCCTGTTGTTCACTATTCTTTATTTATTTTAAATTGCCTTTCAAATGTCTATTCTTGGTGTTGGGTTTTATCAAATAAATTTCCCCCAAAAATGCGACCTATATATGTTTTTTTCCTTCTTTATTATGCAGTTTTGGCCGGTGCGACTTATACTCCGGAGCGACTTATACTCCGAAAAATACGGTACTGAGAATATGTTCCTCTAGTGTCCAAATAACTCTAAATTAAGTCTTTGTTACTTAGAATAAGTTCCCCATACTAAAGTGTTACCAAAAACATATAACTTTGTCTTGAATTTGAAAATTTTTATTTTTTATTTTTCACTAAAGAAGGGTTCGGTGAATGCGCATATGAAACTGGTGGGGTTCGGTACCTCCAACAAGGTTAAGAACCACTGGTCTAAATGGAGTGGTATTCTTTAAAAAATATATATATAACCAATAAAGGCTTGACATATCTCACTTTGCTAGTTAATATCACATGCTACTAAATGATACATTCTTGTGTAATATGCACATGATTAAATTCTACAGAAGAATATTCATTTCTTATATTTATTTACAAAAAAAAATATTGTTTTTCTTCTATGCTGCGTATGTGCCTTTTGAGACCTCACTGTAGGCTTTGTAAGGTCATGTTACCTCTAACCTACCGTATTTTCCGCACCATTAGCCGCACCTAAAAACCACAAATTTACTCAAAAGCTGACAGTGCGGCTTTTAACCCGGTGCGCTTTATATATGGATAAATATTAAGATTCATTTTCATAAAGTTTCGTTCTCGCAACTTCGGTAAACAGCCGCCATCTTTTTTCCCGGTAGAGCAGGAAGCGCTTCTTCTTCTACGCAAGCAACCGCCAAGGTAAGCACCCGCCCCCATAGAACAGGAAGCGCTTCTTCTTGTACTGTAAGCAACCACCCGCCCCCGGAAGAAGAAGAAGCGCGCGGTGCATGCTGGGATATGTGACGTTTCATTTCCATTTGTGTGTTTATGTAAAGACCCCAAAATGGCTCCTATTAAGTGTGTTGTCTGTCTAATTATAAATAATGCAGACGAGGCGTGTTAACTGAGTTCTCAACGTTTACTCACAGCGTGCTCATAACCACATTCTAACTCTCAGCATACAACAACGCTTCTCAGGGCTACCGCGCATGCTCGTAACTATCGTTGCATGCTGGGTAGTGTAGTTGTTATATTTGCTAGCTTATAACATCACATTAAGAGACACGCTTACGCGCTTAATTCAATACTCGCCGTCATTCCGGGTGGATTGACAAAAGACCTCCAGCCGCTAGATATTGGTGTCAACAGGGCATTCGAAACTAGACTGCTAACTGCGTGGGAACAGTGGATGACGAAGAAGCGCGCGGTGCATGCTGGGATATGTGACGTTTCATTTCCATTTGTGTGTTTATGTAAAGACCCCAAAATGGCTCCTATTAAGTGTGTTGTCTGTCTAATTATAAATAATGCAGACGAGGCGTGTTAACTGAGTTCTCAACGTTTACTCACAGCGTGCTCATAACCACATTCTAACTGCCAGCATACAACGCTTCTCAGGGCTACCGCGCATGCTCGTAACTATCGTTGCATGCTGGGTAGTGTAGTTGTTATATTTGCTAGCTCATAACATCACATTAAGAGGCACGCTTACGCGCTTAATTCAATACTCGCCGTCATTCCGGGTGGATTGACAAAAGACCTCCAGCCGCTAGATATTGGTGTCAACAGGGCATTCGAAGCTAGACTGCTAACTGCGTGGGAACAATGGATGACAGAAGGCGAACACACATTCACTAAGACAGGGAGGCAGCGCCAGACGACGCCAACATCTGCCAGTGGATCGTAAATGCCTGGGCAGATATTTCGGTCACAACTGTGGTCCGAGCTTTCCGGAAGGCAGGATTCACAGAACTGCTGGATAACAGTGACACTGACTCCGATGACTTCGACGAGACGGAACCGGCCATTTTGGATCTCACATTTGCCCAACTTTTCACTTCGGACACCGAAGACGAAGGATTTACGAATGAAGAATAACTTCAGAAAGTGAGCGCTATGTTTATTTTGTGTGTTGTGACATTAACGTTCGAGCAACATTATGTTGCTATTGCTCTGCACTATTTTGAATTTTACTATGTTTGTGATTGCACACTTGCGTACATTTTGGGAGTGAACAGAGTTGTTAGAACGCTGGTTTTTAATATATTATTAAAGTTTGACTGACCTATCTGACTGTTTTTTTGACATTCCCTTTAGTGCAGCGTAGGCGCGGCTTATAGTCCGGAGCGGCTTATAGGTGGACAAAGTTTTGAAATATGCCATTCATTGAAGGTGCGGCTAATAACCCGGGGCGGCTTATAGTGCGGAAAATACGGTAAACAAAATTGATGCTAATCCATCCTTTTCTCTCTTTTTTTTTCCAAACAGGAATTGATAAGAGAACCGTTAAGGAAGTGAATCGTACATTTTATGAATTCCGATCACTACCCATATGCTTCAGTCGTTCTCTAATTGTGCTGATGGACACAGAAACAATTAAAGGAGAGTGAATACAAAGGCGGGGATTTGATTTATCGAGGGTCACAAGCCAGCGGCCTGCAGGCGGTGGTCGTCCACATCACTTTGAAAAGCTGCGAGCGGCTTTTTCCAGATGGTCGAGCTTTTTCGGCACACGTGTGAGAACAAAAAGGGATTCCAACCCACCCTGGGTTACAACAGGTGCACCAGCAGTAAAACGCACAACTAGAGACACACTAAACTACGCCATAGCCCTTGGAATGTTCCTCCAAATGTCGCACGCAATGTGCCGCCTGGAAGGTCCCCGAATCTCAGCAGCCGAAGTGCTGGGAACTCAGTGAACGGGAGCATGAAAAAAGGGGAAATCCATTAGGTGCTGCCTTGCCAATTGTGCAGTCACACCTCAACTCCGAGCATCGTCGGCCCCTCTCGTCCACTGCCAGTTAATAGCCAAACAAATATTTCATGCATCAAAAATGTAAATCATCGTGTAAACGAGACGTTTCTTGGCTAAAGGGTGAAAAGTAAGCGCAGGTGGCGGAACAAGTATTTTTACAAGCTCCAAAAAAGCCAGTTGTGTGCATTGCGTGCCTCGTTCTGGGTTGTGTTTTTTCCCCCGGCCCATTAAAAGCAGGCCTACTTGCAGAAAAGTATGTGAGGCTCAACGCTTTATGTGGTGTTCTCCCCAAAAGAACTTCCACTGGCATACAGAACTTTGGCAGTTTTGGAGTTCAATCTTCTTTCCACACAAAGAGTCAAATTTCTTACAAACTCTTTGAGTCAACATTCACTTCATCGACATTTTCCAATCCACTCTGGGAATTGTTTTGAAGTTAGTGCCCACTGCTCACATCTGTGCCCCCACTTACCTATGTTGATCAGACTCCACCTTTCTAGTATTGACTGTCGTTGACCCCTTTGGGCCACCATAGTTCAGGTGTTGATGACACAGGAGTTTTTGTGTAAAAGTAGACAGTTTTATGTCGTCCACAGCTCCTTTACCACATGGGGTCCCCCAGGGCTCAATCCTTGCCCCAATTTTATTTGCGCTTTACCTTCTCCCCCTTGGTTCTATTTTTAGGAAGTACAGTATTGCATTTCATTTTTATGCCGATGATTGCCAGATTTATTTTCCCATGGCACAAAATAACACGGTTCAACGTCTTATTGACTGCCTGCACGACATCAAAGTCTGGCTTTCAGCTAACTTCCTGAGCCTAAATGAAGATAAAACAGAAGTTATGTTGTTCGGTCCAAGTCGCTCTCCCTCCCCCAACGTTGACCTCGGCACTCTGACCCCGTATCTCAGCGACTCTGTCACAAACCTGGGGGTAAAGTTTGACTCAGATTTTAAATTCGAAAAACAAATCAGCAGCGTCGTTCAAAAAAGCTTTTATCAATTACGCCAAATAGCGAAAGTGAAACCGCTTCTATCAAGACATGATCTTGAGAAATTAATCCACGCTTTTATCTCGACTCGTCTTGACTACTGCAATGCCTTGTATGTTGGCATTAGCCAGGCCTCCCTCGCCCGCCTGCAGCTCGTGCAGAACTCTGCTGCTCGTCTGCTAACACAGACCCGCAGACGTGAGCACATCACCCCTATTTTAGCGTCCCTTCACTGGCTCCCTGTGCGTTACCGAATACATTTTAAACTCCTTTTATTTGTTTTTAAATGTCTAAACAACCTCGCGCCAACCTATCTCTCCGACCTCCTTCAGCCTTACTGCCCCACCCGATCCTTAAGATCAGCCGATCAGCTGCTGTTGACGGTCCCTGACACAAGGCTGAAGCTTAGAGGTGACAGAGCTTTCGCCGTTGCTGCTCCCAAGCTCTGGAACGACCTACCCCTGAGTGTTAGACAAGCCTCCTCTCTTCCTGTTTTTAAATCTCTCTTAAAAACATACTTTTATTCCATGGCTTTTAACACTGAGTGATATCCATCCTGCAATGGCGCCCCATAATACACCTGCTGTGATCCTGTTTTTATGTTTTTATGTTTTTATTAATTCTATTTTAATTATTTATTTTTTTATCGTGTTCTGTTTGTGTTGTGTTGTGTTTGCTCGGTACTCGTTTTATCTTTTAACCTGTTCATTGTACAGCACTTTGGCTACCCCTGTGGTAAATTTTAAATGTGCTCTATAAATAAAGTTGATTTGATTTGATTTGATGTATCTCCCTTCTAAGACCTGCAAAGGATTCATCTGAACGATGCAACTTCCTGTGACCCTTGTGACTTGTACAAAACCTAAAACCAGTGAAGTTGACACGTTGTGTAAATCGTAAGTAAAAACAGAATAAAATGAATTGCAAAGCCTTTTCAACCTACATTCAATTGAATAGACTGCAAAGACAAGATACTTAATATTCGAACTGGTAAACTTTTTTTATTTTTTTTGGCATATATTAGCTCATTTGGAATTTGATGCCTGGAGCACGTCTCAAAAAAGCTGGCACAAGTGGCAAAAAAAGACTGAGAAAGTTGAGGAATGCTCATCAAACACTTATTTGGAACATCCCACAGGTGAACAGGCTAATTGGGAATAGGTGGGTGCCATGACTGGGTATAAAAGCAGGACAAGGATGAGGCGAGGGTCACCACTTTGTGAACAAATTGTTCAAGAACAACATTTCTCAACCAACTATTGCAAGGAATTTAGGGATTTCACCATCTACGGTCCGTAATACCATCAAAAGGTTCAGAGAATCTGGAGAAATCACCAACATTGAAAACCAACATTCAATGGCCGTGACCTACTGCATCAAAAACCGACATCAGTGTGTAAAGGATATCACCACATGGGCTCATGAACACTTCAGAAAACCACTGTCAGTTACTACAGTTTGTCGCTACATCTGTAAGTGCAAGTTAAAACTCTTATTTGTCATGTTTGTGTAATCATGTTTTGTTTTAAGTCATGTTTTGTTTAGTTTCTGGCTTTTCACTCCCTTGTCTTGTCACCATAGCAACCATTAGTTTTCACCTGTCACGTCACGCACCTGTTTCACGTCTTGAGTCACGCACCTGTTTTCGTTAATCATGTCTGTAGTATTTAAGTTCAGTGTTTTTCAGTTTGTTTTTCTGACGACCTCGCACCCCATACCGCACCCCATACCGCACCACATTTATGCTCTGTTCATGTCTCTAACTCTTTTTTCATGCCGGTTCCATGTCAAGTAAGTTTTTGTTTATCAAGCCACAGTTAATGTTTTTTGTTTAATTGTTCATAGTTTATTCTCCGCCATTGTGCGCGCTTTTTGTTTGATCCTTTTTTTTTTGTATTTATAGTTAGTTCTAGTGTTTCAATAAAAATATGTACCTTAATTCCTGTCTCGCCCGTGCCAATTTTCCGTTGCATCCTGGAAAAGCAAACACCCCGGACCAAGTCGTGACATTATTATGGAAAACGAAAGCCATTTATTAACAACACCCAGAAACGCCGCCGGCTTCGCTGGATCCGAGCTCGACTAAAATGGACTGATGCAAAGTGCAAAAGTGTTCTGTGGTCTGACGAGTCCACATTTGAAATTGTTTTTGGAAACTGTGGACATTGTGTCCTCCGGAACAAAGAGGAAAAGAACCATCCGGATTGTTATAGGTGCAAAGTTCAAAACCCAGCATCTGTGATGGTATGCTGGTGTATTAGTGCCCAAAGCATGGGTAACTTACACATCTGTGAAGGCACCATTAATGCTGAAAGGTACATACAGGTTTTGGAGCAACATATGTTGCCATCCAAGCAACGTTATCATGGACGCCCCTGCTTATTTCAGCAAGACAATGCCAAGCCACGTGTTACAACAGCATGGCTTCATAGTAAAAGAGTGCGGGTACTAGACTGGCCTGTCTGTAGTCCAGACCTGTCTCCCATTGAAAATGTGTGGCCCAATATGAAGCCTAAAATACCACAACGGAGACCCCCGGACTGTTGAACAACTTAAGCTGTACATCAAGCAAGAACGGGAAATAATTCCACCTGAAAAGCTTCAAAAATTGGTCTCCTCAGTTCCCAAATATTTACTGAGTGTTGTTAAAAGGAAAGGCCATGTAACACAGTGGTAAAAATGCCCCTGTGCCAACTTTTTTGCAACGTGTTGCTGCCATTAAATTCTAAGTTAATGATTATTTGCAAAAAAAAATGTTCTCAGGTCGAACATTAAATATCTTGTCTTTGCAGTTTATGCAATTGAATATAAGTTGATAAGGACTTTCTGTTTTTATTTACGATTTACGCAACGTGCCAGCTTCACTGGTTTTGGATTTTGTAGAATACTCACAATTGTGTGTGAGGGTAACAGGACTGAGTGAAAACTAAGTGTTCACTTCTTAATTGTGAATTTTTATATATATTTTTTCCACAGAAAATTCACTTAAGGTATAGTTGGGATAAGAAATAACACATTTACAGTGGTACCTCGACTTACGAGTGCCCCACCATACACATCTTTTGAGATATGAGCCGCTTCTTTGCTGATTTTTTTACGTTAAGTTGTGATCCAAAGTCTATGTTGGAGCTCTTAACTCAAAACGCTTGTATCTCAAATCAACGTCTTTCATTGAAACAAGGTGAAATCTATTTAATTGGCGCTTGGCCCCCCCCCAAAACACAGCACAATTCTAACATATAACATGCCTTTGAAAAAGAAAAACTAACTTTTAAATAAGGCTGCACGGTGGAAACAGGGGTTAGTGCGTGTGCCTCACAATAAGAAGGTCCTGGGTTTGATCCCCGGGCTTGGGGTCTTTCTGTGTGGAGTTTGCATGTTCCCCTTGTGACTGCGAGGGTCCCCTCCGGGTACTCCGGCTTCCTCCCACCTCCAAAGACATGCACGTGGGGATAGGTTGATTGGCAACACTAAATTGGCCCTAGTGTGTGAATGTGAGTGTGAATGTTGTCTGTCTATCTGTGTTGGCCCTGTGATGAGGTGGCGACTCATCCAGGGTGTACACCGCCTTCCGCCCGGATGCAGCACCCCTGCTACCCCGTGAGGGACAAGCGGTAGAAAATGGATGGATGGATAACTTTTAGATAAGAAATATTGTATTAAACAATACAATAGTAGTTCTATTAAAGGCCTACTGAAACCCACTACTACCGACCACACAGTCTTAACATTGCAACACATGCCAATACGGCCGGGTTAGCTTACTAAAGTGCAATTTTAAATTTCGCGCGAAATATCCTGCTGAAAACGTATCGGTATGATGACGTCAGCGCGTGACGCCACGGATTGTAGAGGACATTTTGGGACAGCATGGTGGCCAGCTATTAAGTCGTCTGTTTTCATCGCAAAATTCTACAGTATTCTGGACACCTGTGTTGGTGAATCCTTTGCAATTTGTTCAGTGAACAATGGAGAAAGCAAAGAAGAAAGCTGTAGGTGGGAAGCGGTGTATTGCGGCCGACTGCAGCAACACAAACACAGCCGGTGTTTCATTCTTTACATTCCCGAAAGATGACAGTCAAGCTTTACCATTGGTCTGTGGAGAACTGGGACAACAGAGACTCTTACCAGGAGGACTTTGAGTTGGATGCGCAGACGCGGTACCGTGAGTACGCATGCAGCGGCGGCTTCCAAACATTTGATCGCTTGCCCGTACGTGTGTGCCGCTATGTGCATGTCACGTTCGTAACTTTGGGGACTTTGGGGAAATATATGTGCTGTATGAACTTTGGGGAGGTGAACGGTACTTTGGGCTGTGGGATTGAGTGTGTTGTGCAGGTGTTTGAGTTGTATTGGCGGGTTATATGGACGGGAGGGGGGAGGTGTTTGTTATGCGGGATTAATTTGTGGCATATTAGATATAAGCCTGGTTGTGTTGTGGCTAATAGAGTATATATATGTTTTGTGTTTATTTACTGTTTTAGTCATTCCCAGCTGAATATCAGGTCCCACCCGCCTCTCACAGCATCTTCCCTATCTGAATCGCTCCCACTGCCCTCTAGTCCTTCACTCTCACTTTCCTCATCCACAAATCTTTCATCCTCGCTCAAATTAATGGGGAAATCGTCGCTTTCTCGTTCCGAATCGCTCTCGCTGCTGGTGGCCATGATTGTAAACAATGTGCAGATGTGAGGAGCTCCACAACCTGTGACGTCGCGCTACTCGTCTGCTACTTCCGGTACAGGCAAGGCTTTTTTATCAGCGACCAAAAGTTGCGAACTTTATCGTCGATGTTCTCTACTAAATCCTTCCAGCAAAAATATGGCAATATCGCGAAATGATCAAGTATGACACATAGAATGGACCTGCTATCCCCGTTTAAATAAGAAAATCGCATTTCAGTAGGCCTTTAAGTAATATATACATAATGTACAGTATTTACCTTCGAGAGTTGACTGCTACAGTAGCTCCTTCCAGCTGTTTCTCCGTCAAACACACCATCAGCAGCTTTTCCATATTTTCATTAAAACATGTCCACTGTTTAGATATTATTTTAACATTCTTGGCTGACATTAGACTCATTATGCTTCAGTATTGTGCAGACTAGCTCAAACGAATACGCTCAAATTGCTTCGCCAAGTTGGCAACACGCTGTGTCATGTTTTTGATGATTTATTTTTTTAATTCAATGAATATCATCCACTTCTTATCAACACTGTCCTTCATACTTACTTTCTTCCTTCCCACGCTTGGAAAAACAAAGTTATATCCATCTTTATCTAGTAGTTAACGCTAACAAGTAAGATCAGATATTTTGACGTTTAAATAATATTTAATGGTTGGACATATCTTTGAAAATATGGAGAAGCTGCTGATAGTGTGTTTGATGGAGGAGGAGCAGGATATACAGTAGAAGTCCACTCTTCAAGGGTAATGCTGTACATTATTAATTCATTACTTCATAAGAATAAAGTTGTTTATGGTCCATTCTTTTGTTTTTGATACAATATTGGTTTTCCCTAGAAAAAATGGTGGTGTTTTAGGGTCCCAGAATCAGAGGTGGGACCAAGTCATTGTTTTGCAAGTCACAAGTAAGTCTCAAGTCTTTGCCCTCAAGTCCGAGTCAAGTCCCGAGTCAAGACAGGCAAGCCCCGAGTCAAGTCCAAAGTCAAGACTGGAAAGTCTCAAGTCAAGTCCTAAGTCCTGCATTTTGAGTTTCGAGTCCTTTCAAGTCCTTTTAACCACAGACTAATATATTAACACAGATTGTGTATGCTTTTCAAACGCTGTATTTATTTATTAAAACAAGTGCATTTTAAATTGCAGGAAAGAAAATTGTGCTGACATTGCACTTTATAATAGCACTATTAACCAGTCATTTTAAACATTAACTCATTCCTTTACAGAACAAACACATTGAAAAATAAAGTGCAAATGTACTTATTTGTACAAAAGTGTTAACATTGAAAAAACATGACATATACGTGAACATAACAAAAAAGTTGTACTTTTTATATGACAGGGCCCTATGCTGCATTGCATTTGCAAAAGACCAAATTAGCCAAGAGTCTGTCAGTCATTTGTGCACGATGGGGGCGTAGTATGATGCCACCATGGCTGAAAACTCGCTCCACTGGAGCACTGGAGGCAGGCACTGCCAAGACTCTCATGGCCACTCGGAACAGTGAAGGAAGAGTCTTCATGTTCAATGCCCAGAACAAAAGGGGGGAGAGAGTTGTTTTGGGTTGGTGCACTACTTGTGAGTGTATCTTGTGTTTTTTATGTTGATTTAATTAAAAAAAGAAAGAAAAAAAATTTTTTTTTGTGCGGCCCGATACCAATCGATCCACGGACCAGTACCGGGCCGCGGCCCGGTGGTTGGGGACCACTGAGGTAAACAACCAACAGTATGTCAGAAAGCTAGCTAAAACGGTACACATATTCATAATATAGTATACATTTGAACTGACCTTTATTTGACTATTTTTGTCTTTTTTTAGGTGGCTAAAATACGCGGTGCTGCTGACCGCCGTCTAACGTTACGTGTGATATATTGACTAACGTAACCCTGCTTAAAAAAAAATCACTGAACAAAAAGTATGAATAAGGTAGTGAACTGCAACAGATTCCCGTGTTTGCAATAACGTTATAACGTTAGCAGTGAGTTTACAGCCTCACTGATTTAACTACACAGCAAATAAAAGTCACGTTACTTAGCCAATAAACGTTATCTTACATTCAAAACTTACCGTTGTTTGTGCAACTTCAAATGCCGGACGAAGTTGGAAGTTGTTGCCTCTCCATCAGTAATTTTCGAACCGCATGTGTTGCATACTGCAAACCGTTTTGTGTTGACCACCTCGTAATTTTTATACCCAAACAAAATTATTTTAGGTATCATTTTTTGTTCACTGGCGTGTGGTTTGGACATGTCTTCTTCGTTGGTTGTCCTGCAATTTGATTGGATGAATGCTGTGTGATGAAAACAAAGTAGATCTAATTTGATTGACTGTTGTACTGAGACCACACCAGCTGACACACGCAACGCTGATAGACAAGTACACAATGAAAAATACGGAGCGCTCCCGAATAACTTTTTCATCTTTGGGTTTTGGGGAAAGTAGCAAGTCATGTCAAGTCATGTCAATTCAAAAGGCTCAAGTCCAAGTGAAGTCACAAGTCATTGATGTTAAAGTCTAAGTCGAGTTGCAAGTCTTTTTACATTTTGTCAAGTCGAGTCTAAAGTCATCAAATTCATGACTCGAGTCTGACTCGAGTCCAAGTCATGTGACTCGAGTCCACACCTCTGCCCAGAATACTAGTTATATAATTACGAGCATTTTGGGTTCCGAGCGCCGCCACAGAACATTAAAAATTGTATGTCTAGGCACACTGCCTGAGTTACTGTAAGAGACCACCGGCATTGGTTACGTCAATATAGGTTTTAGTATCCACTGTTATTCAACTTTGGTTTTGTATATTTTGCACATGTAAATATTGCACACGTGAATTGATACAACAGAACCTTCACGTCTCCCTGCAATATGACTAAGCGGCGTTATCTTATTATTTACTACACCAAAACAGGTGCTGACATTCCATCATCCCTGCTGCCTTCTCCATCACTTTTCCCTTCTCACCCCCTCTCCATTTTTAATTGTAGATATTAAAAAAAAAAAAGGCCAAATATTGCCCCCTTTGATGGAGAGGGGCATTCCTGGCATCTCTTAGATGTTGGTGCAGCTTTGTGGTAACCCAACCTCGGTTGAAAGCATTTTCCTGGGAAAAAGGGGCAATGGACGAGGCTGCGGGGACACCTGCAGCTCTGGGGCAGCAGTGACTACAGATGCCTCCCAGACTACACTCAACACCAAGCTAGACAGACAGACACACACACACACACACACACACACACACACTAGCAAATGTTGGCCAAGCCTTCACGTCCACACAAGGTATTCCACTCTCTGGTGCGTGATGTACTGGCCGATGAGTGGTGAAAATAAGAACAGCTGCTGCCATTAAAACCCTCTCATCATTTTGTCCCAGGCATTCAAATAGGCTGTAATTGGCCTAATGAAGCCTGCCAATGACACAGAAAAAAGTACCAAATCATACTGGGGGCAATTGCTTTGTTGACGAACTGATGAAAGCAGGACAGAAATGATGTACAAATAAACAGGATGTGTCATTTTTGTGTTACCTTATTAGTGACCCAGAAGCTGACCAGTTGAGCAGAACACCTGAGGAAATACGTAAATTAATTATTATTGGTTGCAAGACCAGCAGGGATTTATATTCACTGTAAAAAAAAAAAGTCCTATTTTTATGGTTAATTTACTCTAAATTTCTACTGTAATTTTTCTATTTTTTTAAAAATAGTTTATAAAACTGTAGAATTGAAGACATCCGCCTGTTATTTTAAGTAATATGCCAGTAATGACAAACTATGTATATTTCTATTTTTTATTACAGAAAAATACCAAATTAATTATACATAGCATTTATTGTTTTCTTAAATTACTTTCAAATTCATGTAAAATTACAGTGATTATCTTACATTAAATATGTAGCTTGTTATGTAAAAGTCTATGTCCATACTAACAATCTAACACAGGGGTGTCAAACTCAAATACAGAGCGGGCCAAAATTTAAAACTGAACAAAGCCGCGGGCCAAGGTTGAACAAATGAACCTTTAACGTACTCTACCAGCTATCGTCACGTCCGCTTTTCATCCATTCTTACATCGTTCAACGCATACTTCATCAACAGCAATACAGGTTACACTGAGGGTGCCAGTATAAACAACTTTAACACGGTTAGAAATATACGCCACACTGTGAATCCACACCAAACAAGAATGACAAACACATTTCGGGAGAACATCCGCACCGTAACACAACATTGACACAACAGTACAAATACCCAGAATCCTTTGCAGCACTAACTCTTCCGGGACGCTACAGAATACACCCCCGCTAGTGTATGATGAAAACAGGACAGAAATGATGTACAAATAAACAGGATGTGTCATTTTTGTGTTACCTTATTAGTGACCCAGAAGCTGACCAGTTGAGCAGAACACCTGAGGAAATACGTAAATTCATTATTATTGGTTGCAAGACCAGCAGGGATTTATATTCACTGTAAAAAAAAAAGTCCTATTCTTATGGTTAATTTACTCTAAATTTCTACTGTAATTTTTCTATTTTTAAAAAAAAATAGTTTATAAAACTGTAGAATTGAAGACATCCGCCTGTTATTTTAAGTAATATGCCAGTAATGACAAACTATGTATATTTCTATTTTTTATTACAGAAAAATACCAAATTAATTATACATAGCATTTATTGTTTTCTTAAATTACTTTCAAATTCATGTAAAATTACAGTAATTATCTTACATTAAATATGTAGCTTGTTATGTAAAAGTCTATGTCCATACTAACAATCTAACACAGGGGTGTCAAACTCAAATACAGAGCGGGCCAAAATTTAAAACTGAACAAAGCCGCGGGCCAAGGTTGAACAAATGAACCTTTAACGTACTCTACCAGCTATCGTCACGTCCGCTTTTCATCCATTCTTACATCGTTCAACGCATACTTCATCAACAGCAATACAGGTTACACTGAGGGTGCCAGTATAAACAACTTTAACACGGTTAGAAATATACGCCACACTGTGAATCCACACCAAACAAGAATGACAAACACATTTCGGGAGAACATCCGCACCGTAACACAACATTGACACAACAGTACAAATACCCAGAATCCTTTGCAGCACTAACTCTTCCGGGACGCTACAGAATACACCCCCGCTAGTGTATGATGAAAACAGGACAGAAATGATGTACAAATAAACAGGATGTGTCATTTTTGTGTTACCTTATTAGTGACCCAGAAGCTGACCAGTTGAGCAGAACACCTGAGGAAATACGTAAATTCATTATTATTGGTTGCAAGACCAGCAGGGATTTATATTCACTGTAAAAAAAAAAGTCCTATTCTTATGGTTAATTTACTCTAAATTTCTACTGTAATTTTTCTATTTTTAAAAAAAAATAGTTTATAAAACTGTAGAATTGAAGACATCCGCCTGTTATTTTAAGTAATATGCCAGTAATGACAAACTATGTATATTTCTATTTTTTATTACAGAAAAATACCAAATTAATTATACATAGCATTTATTGTTTTCTTAAATTACTTTCAAATTCATGTAAAATTACAGTAATTATCTTACATTAAATATGTAGCTTGTTATGTAAAAGTCTATGTCCATACTAACAATCTAACACAGGGGTGTCAAACTCAAATACAGAGCGGGCCAAAATTTAAAACTGAACAAAGCCGCGGGCCAAGGTTGAACAAATGAACCTTTAACGTACTCTACCAGCTATCGTCACGTCCGCTTTTCATCCATTCTTACGTCGTTCAACGCATACTTCATCAACAGCAATACAGGTTACACTGAGGGTGCCAGTATAAACAACTTTAACACGGTTAGAAATATACGCCACACTGTGAATCCACACCAAACAAGAATGACAAACACATTTCGGGAGAACATCCGCACCGTAACACAACATTAACACAACAGTACAAATACCCAGAATCCTTTGCAGCACTAACTCTTCCGGGACGCTACAGAATACACCCCCGCTACCACCAAACCCCCCCCACCCCCCCACACACACCTAGTAGCGTCCCGGAAGATTTAGTGCTGCAAAGGGTTCTGGTTTGGTGTGGATTCACAGTGCGGCGTATATTTCTAACAGTGTTAAAGTTTTTTATTCGGCTACCCTCAGTGTAATCTGTATCGCTGTTAATGAAGTATGCGTTGCATTCTAATGTGTGTGCGTGCAGAAGCCGCACATGTTATGTGACTAGGCCAGCACTCGTTGGGCTGGCTGGTTGGCTGGCTGGCGTTTGGAAGACTCCCGGGAGGACGGCGGGCCAGCTTTAGTGTTAATTTGATATCGCCAAATTTGGCCCGCGGGCCAGAGTTGGACACCCATGCTGTAGAATAAAGGTATTTTTCTGCAGAACTATTTGCATCGTCACTTTATTAAAGGTGGTTGATCTTAACAATTCAGAAAAAATCTGTAAAATTATGGTATTTTTCCGCAAAACGTTTCATGAACATTTCTGTAAATATAATGTTTTTGATCATTATTTGGTTTACAATGTTTTACTTTAATTTTACGGTTTTCGTTTGGCAGCCGTAGCTGCCAGTAGATGACCGTTTTTTTACAGAATTTTTTTTTTACAGAGTTGGCTTAGAAACATATTGTCTAAAACAGGTCCTGAACATTAGAAAATGCCACACATTCAGTGGGCCATTTTAAATATTCCACTCCGAATATTTTCGGAATTTCCATAGATTGTAGGTCCTTGGAGTAACGCTTCTGCACTCCGACCATATTATTAGATCAGTCATACTGGAAATACGCAAAAATTGGAAAGAGATGTGCTGTTTACCATTCACAATCCTTATGTAAGAGAAGAACACATAATTGGTTCTTATCTAGTTTGCACTTTGTCTGTGTTATTGTTATTATTATTATTATTATTGGCTTTTATCTAGTTTGCACTTTGTCTGCATTATTGCTATTATCATTATCTTTGCCTCATTCGTTTTATTTTCCTATTTTATTGATGCTAGATCTGTGTTGTTGTTGTTGGGGACAAGTGTTGTAAATTAGCTTTGGCTACAAACATGCTACACATCTGTCCCTATTTCAAATAAACCAGCAAAAATAAAGAAAGACATACGCTTGTCTTTTTTATGCATTCGAAATCGTAAATAAATAGCTAATGAACAATTGAGTTGACAGATCGAGGGTCCTCTATTGCGCCCATTATACCCTCTGAAAAACATTTAGAAACCGCCAACAATACTCCATTTACGTGTTGAGACCTGAATATTAACCAAATATGAGCGACATTGTTATTACAAGAGCTAACGCAGACAGACTACTTTAGTGGCGAATTGATAGCAGTGAACTAATGCTGACTAATGCTGCTATTGTTGACACGCTAAAAGCCGACAGCTGCTTTTGCTTCGTCTCAAACTTGCTAAAAGTAAATTCTAGATTATTAATTATGCATCTCTCACCTGGTAGTAGACAAATGTGGCCATGGATCGACTTTCACATCCTCTGAGATGGTGGAAAAGACCCTAATTTCTGCAACTTTTTTTCAACCCTTTGTGAGGATTGTGAATGAATCTTCATCTAAACGGAATTATGTTGGCATCCCAGCAAGAGTGGGAATATTACAGTAAGTGTTTTATTATTATTATTATTTTATTGATGCTATAGTGTTTCAATAAAGCTGCATCCATTTAGCAGTCGGCTTCCAAAACTCCTTGTGTTCGGATTTAAAAATATAAGGTTTTGGATCACAGTTTTTCTTAAAGTAATAGTTGTTGGCTCTCACAAAGTCTGCTTGATCAGTATTGTTGTTGATTTGGAACGGATCTGTGCTTGCTACTTTTACGTCACAGATCATGCGACTGGCTCGCTCATTAACTCTTAAAATGGCTCGGAAATCTCTATGAGATTTATAATACAGTATTTTGATCGTTCTATTTATTCGCAAACTTTGGAAGTCCTTTGGTATCATGAATCAGATAAATATGATATTAAGCGATGGTACGCGGAAAGGTGTACCATGAATAATAAAGTGTCAGAATAATTGTATCTAAGTTATCACAAAACGTTGTGTTTCAATGAGTTCCCGGCGAGCAGACAAAAGCTGTCTTTGATCCTACCGAGCAGAAGGCTTGTAAAACTCCACTGCGACATGAAGGCGTCGGTTTCTTTCTTCTATTGCAATCCACAGGAAGATTTGGTCTTGACCCAAGATCTACAAAGCGGAGAGGAAGCAGGGCCTGACTCCCCTCCAGGCACCTTTTCTTTGAACTGTTTTACGACCTTTTCTTTGAACTGTTTTGTAACCAAAGGCGATGGCTATTTACGACCCCCCTCCCTTAGAAACAGCTGTTGCCATGTAATCAGGGAAAGTCCAAATAAAAGAGGAGGCGTACAATCTTTCGTCAGAGCGTAGGACGACACTGTGCAAGGGTACAGTGTCTACGCGTTTCTACTCAATTGAGCTAAATTGAATTCTGTCTCTGTTTAATTCCTTGCTTCCTTGCTGTCCATGTGAGTCTCGGGCGGGAACGTCTGGAGGAAAGAACTGCCATCTCTCAGCAGTACACCTGCAGCTAATAAAGGGTGGAAACAGTCAGACTCGGGTGCGTCCAGTAGCTCCGCCTCCAGTCCAGGTGATAGCTACAAAAAGAGGGAAAAATAGACAAGTGAGAATACAGGCGCAGGATGACTGAAAAAAGTGTGGCATAAACAAAGAATTTAACAGACTAAGTTTGTCTTGAAAACAGTATTTGTCCAAAAAGAAGTTTTGAAAAAGGATTGTCTTATATACAGGGTAGTACTATATTTGGGTAACAAATGATATAAAAAAAAGGCCTTAGAATGATTTTCTTTCTACACTTTACAAATAATTTGTATAATTTATTTATTTATTTGTACATTTCCAAAAAGAGGTTTTGAAAAACATAATCTTACATTATCTTAAAACAAAGCATTATTGTTATTATTAATAATTGGAGGGGATGCTCAAAAAGGTTCATTATGTCATCTCATTCATATACTTTTCAAATGTTCTTGTAGTCAGACAATATGGAAGACTGTAGATAACAGTCGAAACATGTTAGATAAAAATTCCATCTAATATCCCGAAAATATTGTCTGACAACAGGAACATTTGAAAAGTATTAAAAATAGGAGGGGTTGTCATACACCCCATGTCAATAATTATACATTTTGTCTACAAAAACAATTTTCCAAAAATGAACCTCAAAAAAGGGGGGCCATCTTATATTCAGGGTTGTCCTATATTTCAGTCAATACTTGAATGATTCTTTGTTTGTCTGTCTTAAAATAATATTTTTTCAAGATGGGTCTTGAAAAAGAAGGGTCATATTTTTTTTTCGTCTGACAAAAATACTCTTTTTTCTTTTTTCCAAAACTGGTCTTAAAAAATAAATAAATAAATGTATTGTATCTAATATCAGTAATGAATGGTTAATTTTGCCTTTTTAAAATATTTTCCAAAAATGGACCTTGATAAAGATGGTTGTCCTATATTTTGGTCAATTATTATTTTTTTTTTATATCTTTAAAAATATTTTTCCATGAGTGGGTTTTGAAAAAGATATATTTTGATTGATAATGGGATTTTATTTTGTCTTAAAAATCTTTTCCAAAAACGGACCTTAAAAAGAGGGGTCATCCAATATTTTGATCAATAATTAACTTTTTTGTGTTAATTTTTTTTCTCCAAGAATGGGTTTTGAAAATAGGGTTCGTCATATACACTGAACAAAAATGTAAACGGAACACTTTTGGTTTTCCTCCCATTTTTCATGAGTTGAACTCAAATATCTAAAACTGTTACTATCTACACAACAGACCTATTCCTCTTAAATATTGTTCACAAATCTGTCTAAATCTGTGTGAGTGAGCATTTCTTCTTTTCCAAGATAATCCATCCCACCTCACAGGTGTGGCATATCAAGATGCTGATTAAACAGCATGATTATTGCACAGGTGTGCCTTAAACTGCCCACAATAAAAGGCCACTCTGAAATGTGCGGTTTTATCACACAGCACAATGCCACAGATGTTGCAAGTTTTGTGGGAGCATGCAGTTGGCATGGTGACTGCAGGAATGTCCACCAGAGCTGTTGCCCGTGAATTGAATGTTAATTTCTCGACCATTAGTCGTCTCCAAATGTGTTTCAGAGAATTTGGCAGTACATCCAACTGGCTTCACAACCACAGACCACGTGTAACATCAGCCCAGGACCTCCATATCCAAAGGTGCACCTCCATGATTGTCTGAGACCAGCCACCCGGACAGCTGCTGCACCAATTGGTTTGCATAAACAAGGAATGTCTGCACAATCTGTGAGAAACCCTCTCAGGGAAGCCCATCTGCTCGTTGTCCTCATTGGGGTCTGGACCTGACTGCAGTTCGTCATTGTAACAGTGGGAAAATGCTCACTTTCGATGGCGTCTGGGACGTTGGAGAGGTGTTCTCTTCACAGGGCACATGGCAGACAGTGTGTGTGGCGTCGTGTGGAAGAGCGGTTTGCTGATGTCAACGTTGTGAATCAAGTGGCCCATGGTGGAGGTGGGGTTATGGTATGTTGGTATGTTATGGACAACGAAGACAAGTGCATTTTATTGATGGCATTTTGAATGCACAGAGATACCATGACGAGTTCCTGAGACCCATTGTTGCAAGGATCTGTACACATTTCCCGTAAGCTGAAAACTTCCCAGTTCAGGCCACAATCAACAATCAAATGTGTGAACATTTGTTGCACTGCTTAAGGCAAATGGTGATTACACCAGATACTGACTGCTTTTCTGACACATTTCAAAACTGCACATTTCAGAGTGACCTTTTATTGATATGCCACACCTGTGAGGTGGGAAGGATTATCTTGGCACTAACACACATTTAAATAGATTTGTGAACAATATTTGAGATGAATAGGTCCTTTGTGTATATAGTAAACAATGTAGATATTTTAGTTCAACTCATGAAAAATGGGAGTAAAAACACAAGTGTTGTGTTGGTATTTTTGTTCAATATATTTTGGTCAATAAAGTTGTTTTCTGTGTTACAAATATTTTTTCCAACAATGTCTATGAATGTTCTAATTCATCCAGGTCATTGTAATTGCAGTCCAGTTGTGATTTTTCCAACAATGGAACTTTGGTAAATGATGATTTTTTTTTTGGTCTTAAAAGATGGAGTGGATACATGTCGAGTCTCTCTCCCGCAAGTGGTTACATCTCCATCCTTTAATACTTCATAAGTTACACCAGTGAGTGATTATATTATTCCTGAGTTGACACCGACAGGAAATGCCAATTCACTCGATGAAACGGAGTGCCAGAGACCTGGCTGCCAGACCTAACTCCTCCAATGGAGCTGACGGCGAGTTTAACCTCCTGGAAGAACACTCCGTGGACTTCAAAGCAATAATTTCGACACTTGAGGCAAAGATTGATCATACTCACACTACGGTTTCGAACCATTCTCAAAGGATTATCTCACTCGAGGAAAATACTACCTTGCGAGACGAGCGCCTGCTAGCGTTGGAGAGTCGGCGGAAGAATATCTGAGTGGTCAGTAGGGGTGTGGGATTGTTGTTCGATTCAGAATCGATTCTAATTTTAAAAAAAATCTATTTTTTTATTTTTATTTTTCAATTTTTTTCAATTTTTATTTTTTTTTAATTTTTTTATTAATCAATCCAACAAAACAATACACAGCAATACCATAACAATGCAATCCAATTCCAAAACCAAACCCGACCCAGCAACACTAAGAACTGCAATAAGCAGAGCAATTGAGAGGAGACACAAACACGACACAGAACAAACCAAAAGTAGTGAAACAAAAATTAATATTATCAACAGTATCAATATTAGTTACTATTTCAACATAGCAGTGATTAAAAATCCCTCATTGACAATATCATTAGACATTTATAAAAATGAACAATAGTGTCACAGTGGCTTACACTTGCATCGCATCTCATAAGCTTGACAACACACTGTGTCCAAAATTTTCACAAAGATAAAATAAGTCATATTTTTGGTTCATTTAATAGTTAAAACAAATTTACATTATTGCAATCAGTTGATAAAACATTGTCCTTTACAATTATAAAAGCTTTTTACAAAAATCTAATACTCTGCTTGCATGTCAGCAGACTGGGGTAGATCCTGCTGAAATCCTATGTATTGAATGAATAGAGCAGGGGTAGGGAACCTATGGCTCCAGAGCCAGATGTGGCTCTTTTGATGACTGCATCTGGCTCTCAGATTAATTTTAGCTGACATTGCTTAACACAATAAGTAATGAATAAATCCACAGGTAATCAGTGTTAAAAACAACGTTCAAAATATAAAACACTCATGCATTTTAATCCATCCATCCGTTTTCTACCGTACCTGTTCAAGAAGTCGCATTAATGGTAAGAAGTATTTTATTCATCATTAGTTAGTTTCAGAATAAAAATGTTATTAAAAAGAATAACAGACATGTTACACTTTAATGTTGGTCTTACTTAAAAATGCACGCATTTAGTTGTAATATTATATGGCTCTCACGGAAATACATTTTAAAATATTTGGCTTCCATGGCTCTCTCAGCCAAAAAGGTTCCCGACCCCTGGAATATAGAATAGTTTTGGATCGGGAAAAAAAATCGTTTTTGAATCGAGAATCGTGTTGAACTGAAAAAAAAAAAAAAAAAATCGACTTTGAATCGAATCGTGGCCCCAAGAATCGATATTGAATCGAATCGTGGGACACCCAAAGATTCACAGCCCTAGTGGTCAGCATACCAGAGTCCGTGGAAGGGCAACATCCAACTACCGTATTTTTCGGAGTATAAGTCGCACCGGAGTATAAGTCGCACCGGAGTATAAGTCGCACCTGCCAAAAATGCATAATAAAAAAGGAAAAAAACATATATAAGTCGCACTGGAGCCCGGCCAAACTATGAAAAAAACTGCAACTTATAGTCCGAAAAATACGGTACATTTTTTGCAGAACAACTGAAGGGGTTTTTGGCGAGGATTTCTTGGAATCACCTCCGGAGTGTGACAGATTCCACAAACATCTTAAATTTTAGAAAACCCAGAAATTGTAAAGTTTTTCACTTTAAAAAGAGCTGATTGGTGTTGTCATTGTAACCAACTTTGTGCACTATCCTTATTGCCCTCTTTTGTAATGTGCATATTGTCTGCAGGGTGCATTTGTAAGCATATCTATAATAAAATATGAATAATGAATTCAATTTGTAACACACTTTACATTTGTTAAAATCTCAAAGTGCTACAAAGTATAAATTTTTTTTTAAAAAAAATAGAAAGTTAGAATATATAATGAAAAATTAAAATAGAAATGAAATCATGACACACACTAGATAAGCATTAGATAAAACAGAAACATAGATAATAGATAGAAATAAAAGCATAAAAGCACTGGAAAAAACAGATAGGCAAAAACAAGAAGGCAGAGAAATTAGATAAAAGCTCTGCTAAAAAGGTGGGTTTTTAGTCTCTTCTTAAAATGGTCGACTGACTGTGGTGCTCTAAGATGGTCGTGGAGAGCGTTCCAGAGTTCGGGTGCGGCCCATTGATTGTAAGTTTGTCCTGATGGGTTTGAGGAGGTTAGTGTTTGAAGAGCGGAGGTTACGGGTAGGAGGTTGAGGGGAATCTAGGTCCTTGAAGTAGGAGGGGACGTTGCCTGAGATGCATTGGTGTGTTAGCAGGTTAATCTTGAATTGGGTCCGGGATGCATCTCAACACAATACATTAAATACGGCAACACCGGTGAACAGTACAGGATTAATCATGCCTTCTCATTTAGAACATGTAAATCCGCCCTAAAAGCCCAACTGTTCTTGCCAGTTTAGAGCATGTGTAGCTTACGTGAGTTTTCCATTAGAGTTTGTGGTCAAGTGTAACGCCAAGCAATTTATTTTCATACTCTCGTTTCAATCGCTATATCATTAATCATCAATGTTACCTGTATGTTACTAAGAAGCTTATATTTACTTTTCTCCTATTTAGTTTACTCAGTTTGTCCGTGACCACATCCAACAGCTGCTGCAAACCTTCAATTGTTCAAAGTACATGTGTGTCCTCTGCAAAAAACATAAAGTTGAGATATTTTCGATGCTCTGCATATATGGTTTGTTACGGTTGGGTCGCATGTTTATGCGTGGATCATTCTCCCGAGATGCAGACGGAAAACTCCGGAGTCAAGGTACAGGTAAGAAAAGGATTTAATGTCCATAAACCAGCATGCCGATAGCACAGCAAGCTAACGGAATAGCGAACAAGTGGTGTTTAGCATATGAATCCAAAGGTAAATCAACGACGTAACTTGTTGCATTGAAGCAAAAAAGGAAACCAGACTGAGTGTGGTAAACAGCGGGAATAAGTAGCTTTCTGATTATTGCCCAGGAGCAAGTGAGCGTCCGGAACACTAATCAGAGGCAGGTGAAACTAATCTGCAGTCATGGCAACTAAAACACAAACCCAGGGGTGCTCAAAAGAGGAAGTGAGGGAATCGAAAACTAAACAAACATAATCTGGGCAGCGGATCATGACATGGTTTATGTATAAAATAAACTGTTTTGGTCCTAACAATGACCCTTGTTGGACTCCACTGGTAATGTTTAAATGATCTGACATGAAGTCACCCAGTTATACAAATTGCTGTCTCTTTTTGATGTAACTCTTTTTTTTCTGTCTTGTCTCTGGTGAGGGCGGTCGCATTTCTTCCGCTCCC
Organism: Nerophis lumbriciformis; assembly: GCF_033978685.3. Taxonomy (NCBI): domain Eukaryota; kingdom Metazoa; phylum Chordata; class Actinopteri; order Syngnathiformes; family Syngnathidae; genus Nerophis; species Nerophis lumbriciformis. Next base: position 4,590,155 of record NC_084558.2, on the reverse strand, counting down.
TTCTTCTCCCTGCTTGCTCTCTTTGTTTGGTCTTGTCTACACTTTTTTGAAGCCTCTTTCTTTGCGCTGTCCTCCAAATTTAAACATCAGACATGGAAATGATCAGCCGGACTCTCGACTCAATTGACAAAATCTTTTCGACGAGGAAAAGAGGTTTCGGGGGAGCCTGGCTGCCCTGATGCAACCATTGCTGAGAGATTCCTGGGATAAATGGAGAATCATGTGACTCAGTCCTTTCCATCGAGGACGTGGAAGACATCTACCTATTTGGAACCGTGATCGCGGGGCATCTGCTAATTGGGCTAGGCATTGCTCTGGTGTATCATCAAATTCGTAAGACGATGGCAGCCACTCAAGGAGCCCAAAGGCTGTTCGTCGCGATGGAAGGTTTGGGCCGGGCTGTGGGATCACAGACTGGGGCGATTTCTGAACTGAATCGCAAGATGGGTCACATCATGGAAAAGCTGGTTGAAAGGGAACAATTGGATATGGACGAATAGAACAGACAAGCCATTGTAATGTCTGCTCGCGGAAAAACAAAAATCCTAATCTACGATTTGACTCCCTCAAATGGCCTTGACGTTGCAACAACAGGAGCAGGCTGTTCTGAAAACATCCCCCGAGGACACCTCAATGATGGACGCTTTTGACCTCCCTCCCTCCTCAACGACACCTGGAGTCGAACTTTTGCTTGCATGCAGAACGGCCCCAGACCTATGGACACTACACCCAAGACACAACCCCTCCGTCACCCCACGCCTTCACCACCGCTTGATTCCCCTTCGGGGTGATGGACGGCTGGCAGCACTTCATAGCAGCAGTCGACCTCCAGGGCCCCAACTCCCCTCCCCCCCTCTGTTGCGAGCTGTCGTGATTATATGTAACATGTTTATGTGTGCATGGCATGGTGTTTTTTTCCCACCCCAGACTAGGCCCCCTTAGGAGCCCAGTCTAGATTGTATTTTTTTACTCATCTTCTTCCCCAGCGTATTACCTTTTCCCCATCTTTTACGGGGCGCCTCGTGGCGACCCATCGGCGTTCCTGTTCTGTAACCCTGTACACTGTTTGTTTGTCTAATCTTGAATGGGTTTGTGCTGAAAAGATAGTTTCGTTGTACTTGTGCAATGACAATAAAGTCCTATCCTCCTATCCCATCTCCTCTATAAACACATTTTCTTTATTTAACTGCACATTTTCCCTGTAATCCTAATTCAAAACACGTTTCCAGCCTTCTTGGATATGCTTCATGCAAGTCATCGCTGCCATCTTGATGTCTCTAAATCATCCATCATCCATTTTCTATTGCTTGTCCCGTTTGGGGTCGCGGGGGGTGCTGTAGCCAATCTTAGCTGCATTCGAACAGAAGGCGGGGTACACCCTGGACAAGTCGCCACCTCATCACAGGGCCAACACAGATAGACAGACAACATTCACACTCACATTCACACACTAGGGCCAATTTAGTGTTGCCAATCAACCTATCCCCACGTGCATGTCTTTGGAGGTGGGAGGAAGCCGGAGTACCCGGAGGGAACCCACGCAGGCACGGGGAGAACATGCAAACTCCACACAGAAAGACCCCGAGCCCGGGGATCAGACCCAGGACCTTCTTATTGCGAGGCACCCGCACTAACTCCTGTCAACCGTGCAGCCCTATCTAAAAAGTTAGTTTTTCTTTTTCAAAGGCATTTTATATGTTAGAATTGTGCTGCTTGAATTGATTTCACCTTGTTTCAATGGCAGACGTTGATTTCAGATACAAGCGTTTTGAGTTAAGAGCTCCATCATAGACTTTGGATCGCAACCTAAAGCCAAAAATCAGCCAAGAAGCAGCTAAGAACTCAAAAGATGTGTATAGTGAAAACATGCAAACTCCACACAGAAAGATTCCCGAGCCCAGGGTTGAACCCAGGACCTTCGTATTGTGTGGCACACGCACTAACCCTTGTTCCACCGTGCTAAATCAGTAATTATTTTTAATCACTGCTATTTTGGAATTGTTACTGATATTGATGCTGTTGTCGATAATGTTCATTTTTGTTTCACTACATTTGGATTGTTCCGTGTCATGTTTGTGTGTCCTCAATTGCTCTGTTTATTGTTGTTCTTAATGTTGCTGGGACGGGTTTGGTTTTGGAATTGGATTGCATTATTGTGGTATTGTTGTGTATTGTTTTGTTGATTGATTAACAAATGTATTATTAAAAAAAAAAAAAAAAGGAATTCTCGAACTGTAGTAGGGCTCGATCAAATCAAATCAAATCAAATCAACTTTATTTATAGAGCACATTTAAAATTTACCACAGGGGTAGCCAAAGTGCTGTACAATGAACAGGTTAAAAGATAAAACGAGTACCGAGCAAACACAACACAACACAAACAGAACACGATAAAAAAAAAAAAATAATTAAAATAGAATTAATAAAAACATAAAAACATAAAAACAGGATCACAGCAGGTGTATTATGGGGCGCCATTGCGGGATGGATATCACTCAGTGTTAAAAGCCATGGAATAAAAGTATGTTTTTAAGAGAGATTTAAAAACAGGAAGAGAGGAGGCTTGTCTAACACTCAGGGGTAGGTCGTTCCAGAGCTTGGGAGCAGCAACGGCGAAAGCTCTGTCACCTCTAAGCTTCAGCCTTGTGTCAGGGACCGTCAACAGCAGCTGATCGGCTGATCTTAAGGATCGGGTGGGGCAGTAAGGCTGAAGGAGGTCGGAGAGATAGGTTGGCGCGGGGTTGTTTAGACATTTAAAAACAAATAAAAGGAGTTTAAAATGTATTCGGTAACGCACAGGGAGCCAGTGAAGGGACGCTAAAATAGGGGTGATGTGCTCACGTCTGCGGGTCTGTGTTAGCAGACGAGCAGCAGAGTTCTGCACGAGCTGCAGGCGGGCGAGGGAGGCCTGGCTAATGCCAACATACAAGGCATTGCAGTAGTCAAGACGAGTCGAGATAAAAGCGTGGATTAATTTCTCAAGATCATGTCTTGATAGAAGCGGTTTCACTTTCGCTATTTGGCGTAATTGATAAAAGCTTTTTTGAACGACGCTGCTGATTTGTTTTTCGAATTTAAAATCTGAGTCAAACTTTACCCCCAGGTTTGTGACACAGTCGCTGAGATACGGGGTCAGAGTGCCGAGGTCAACGTTGGGGGAGGGAGAGCGACTTGGACCGAACAACATAACTTCTGTTTTATCTTCATTTAGGCTCAGGAAGTTAGCTGAAAGCCAGACTTTGACGTCGTGCAGGCAGTCAATAAGACGTTGAACCGTGTTATTTTGTGCCATGGGAAAATAAATCTGGCAATCATCGGCATAAAAATGAAATGCAATACTGTACTTCCTAAAAATAGAACCAAGGGGGAGAAGGTAAAGCGCAAATAAAATTGGGGCAAGGATTGAGCCCTGGGGGACCCCATGTGGTAAAGGAGCTGTGGACGACATAAAACTGTCTACTTTTACACAAAAATCTATCTATCGATCTAGTGGTATTTACAAAAATATCACTTAAGTGATTATGGTTTTAATTTTTTAATATTTAAACTGTGAGTAATGTTACAGTGGCCAAACATATTAAATATACTTGTTAAATAAAACCTCTGCCATGTTTTTTTAACAAATACTTGGGCCTACTGCGCTACTGCATTTTAATGTTGGTCATTATGGTGGTACTTGGAGAACCAAGTGTTTGCTAGAATAAAGTTTGGGTCCCCTTGTTGACCCAACTTTTCTGACATGTCTTGTATATTCAATAGAAAAATGTAATATCCATCCATCCATCCATTTTCTACTGCTTGTCCCTTTCGGGCTGTTATTTAATTTTACATGGTGGCCAGACGACGGATGGCACACACTCGACCTTCTTATTACACACAAATGCTTCCTCTACAAAAATACTGTATATGAGGTACAGTATGTAAGTAAAGTTGCATGCAAATATCCATTTATTGCTCTTATCTTTTAGTGTTATCACATACACACACACAACACAATACTCCGTTCCGTGCTTCGCTTCTGAGGTCAGCGTGAGGCAACGTTCCAATGAGGGAACAATAACTGAAATAGAATACATACTGTAAACCATATCTGATACCAGGGTGGCTGTTTGCTGAGGGTGAACGTTGTGGGAGTATTCCCTAAAAACACTGGAGGCCAGGTGAAATTGAGCCTAATTCCCAGGAATGCCGCTTCCGTGTGGACTTGTCGATAAAAAATACAGCTTATTGTGATAGAGGGGTTCAGCCCTCAGGTAGAGTAATGAAAAGAAAACTGGCAGATTTCCCAATGGAGGGGAAAAAGGCTTCCACCTTTCACCCTGTTTACAATGAGCCATATAGATCGGTCCTCTACTGTGACTTTTTAATTAATTGTGTTTATACAGTATGCAGCATGGATGTTAATGCATATTTATGTGAGGATAGCTTGTTCACAATGTTAAACCGTACAAACATACAGTTACTGTATATACAATGTCAGGGAGGGCAAATGACTGAGAGCCACAACAGGATATAAAGGCTGACTTTTCAGTACATTTTTGCTGTATTTTGGCCATACATTTTGTTATGTTACTCCATCATACATAGGGTTTTTTCAAAAATGTCAATGTCCAATTCTTTCACTGGAGTCTGATACACTGGCAGTTATTCCATAAAACCTCAAAGCCAAACAGAACATAAATGTCATTCATTTTTCAAAGGGCATAAAAAACGTTTTGGATACATTTTTTTTTCTGTCTTTTCTGAAATTTCTCAATCAACATCATTTTAACCCCTTGAAGGCTGTTTGATCAAATTATGATTATTATTAAGGATGTCCGATAATGGCTTTTTGCCGATATCCGATATTGTCCAAATCTTTAATTACCGATATCAACCGATATATACAGCCGTGGAATTAAGATATTATTATGCCTAATTTGGACAACCAGGTATGGTGAAGATAAGGTACTTTTTTAAAAAATTTATAAAATAAAATAAGATAAATATATTAAAAACATTTTCTTGAATAAAAAAGAAAGTAAAACAATATAAAAACAGTTACATAGAAACTAGTAATTAATGGAAATTAGTAAAATTAACTGTTAAAGGTTAGTACTATTAGTGGACCAGCAGCACGCACAATCATGTGTGCTTACGGACTGTATCCCTTGCAGACTGTATTGATATATATTGATATATAATGTAGGAACCAGAATATTAATAACAGAAAGAAACAACCCTTTTGTGTGAATGAGTGTGAATGAGTGTAAATGGGGGAGGAAGGTGTTTTGGGTTGGTGTATCTTGTGTTTTTTATGTTGATTTAATCTAAAAAATTAAATAAAAATAAATAAAAATAAAAAAAATTAATAAAATAAAATAAGATAAATATATTAAAAACATTTTCTTGAATAAAAAAGAAAGTAAAACAATATAAAAACAGTTACATAGAAACTAGTAATTAATGGAAATTAGTAAAATTAACTGTTAAAGGTTAGTACTATTAGTGGACCAGCAGCACACACAATCATGTGTGCTTACGGACTGTATCCCTTGCAGACTGTATTGATATATATTGATATATAATGTAGGAACCAGAATATTAATAACAGAAAGAAACAACCCTTTTGTGTGAATGAGTGTGAATGAGTGTAAATGGGGGAGGAAGGTTTTTTGGGTTGGTGTATCTTGTGTTTTTTATGTTGATTTAATCTAAAAAATAAAATAAAAAAAATAAAATAAAATAAAACGATACCGATAATAAAAAAAAAACGATACCGATAATTTCCGATATTACATTTTAACGCATTTATAATAGGCCGATATTATCGGACATCTCTAATTATTATTTGCATATAATTAGTTATTTCACTCATTTAAATCCCTGATATTACCTGATCAAAATGCATTCAAAGGGGCAAAATAAAAAAATAAAAAAGTGATATATTTCTTTAGAAAAAACATTTAGGATTTTTTTCCCCCTGTCTTTTCTGAAATTTCTCAATCAACATCATTTTAACCCCTTGAAGGCTGTTTGATCAAATTATGATTATTATTAAGGATGTCCGATAATGGCTTTTTGCCGCTATCCGATATTCCGATATTGTCCAAATCTTTAATTACCGATATCAACCGATATATACAGCCGTGGAATTAAGATATTATTATGCCTAATTTGGACAACCAGGTATGGTGAAGATAAGGTACTTTTTAAAAAAATTAATAAAATAAAATAAGATAAATATATTAAAAACATTTTCTTGAATAAAAAAGAAAGTAAAACAATATAAAAACAGTTACATAGAAACTAGTAATTAATGGAAATTAGTAAAATTAACTGTTAAAGGTTAGTACTATTAGTGGACCAGCAGCACACACAATCATGTGTGCTTACGGACTGTATCCCTTGCAGACTGTATTGATATATATTGATATATAATGTAGGAACCAGAATATTAATAACAGAAAGAAACAACCCTTTTGTGTGAATGAGTGTGAATGAGTGTAAATGGGGGAGGAAGGTGTTTTGGGTTGGTGTATCTTGTGTTTTTTATGTTGATTTAATCTAAAAAATAAAATAAAAAAAATAAAATAAAAAAAAACGATACCGATAATAAAAAAAAAACGATACCGATAATTTCCGATATTACATTTGAACGCATTTATAATAGGCCGATATTATCGGACATCTCTAATTATTATTTGCATATAATTAGTTATTTCACTCATTTAAATCCCTGATATTACCTGATCAAAATGCATTCAAAGGGGCAAAATAAAAAAATAAAAAAGTGATATATTTCTTTAGAAAAAACATTTAGGATTTTTTTCCCCCTGTCTTTTCTGAAATCTCTCAATCAACACAATTTCAACCCCTTGAAGGCAGTTTGCACAAATTATGATTATTATTTGCATAAAATTTGTTATTTCACTCATTTAAACCTGTGACCTTACCTGATCAAAATGCCTTCAAAAGTGGCAAAATAATACAAATAAAATAAAATAAAAAAGTGATATCTTTGTTTAAAAAAAACATTTTGGATTATTATTATAATTTTTTTTGTCTTTTCTGAAATCTTTCAATCAACATAATTTTAACCCCTTGAAGGCAGTTTGATCAAATTATGATTATTATTTGCATAAAATTAGTTATTTCACTCATTTAAACCTGTGACCTAAACCTGATCAAAATGCCTTCAAAAGGTGCAACATCTAAAAAATAAATAAAGTAAAATAAAAGTGATATCTTTGTTTAGAAAAAAACATTTTGGATTATTATTACTATTATTTTTTCTGTCTTTTCGGAAATCTTTCAATCAACATAATTTTAACCCCTTGAAGGCAGTTTGATCAAATTATGATTATTATTTGCATAAAATTAGTTATTTCACTCATTTAAACCTGTGACCTAAACCTGATCAACATGCCTTCAAAAGGTGCAACATCTAAAAAATAAATAAAGTAAAATAAAAGTGATATCTTTGTTTAGAAAAAAACATTTTGGATTATTATTACTATTATTTTTTCTGTCTTTTCGGAAATCTTTCAATCAACATAATTTTAACCCCTTGAAGGCAGTTTGATCAAATTATGATTATTATTTGCATAAAATTAGTTATTTCACTCATTTAAACCTGTGACCTTACCTGATCAAAATGCCTTCAAAAAGGGCAACATTTAAAAAAATAAATAAATAAAATAAAAGTGATATCTTTGTTTAGAAAAAACATTTTGGATTATTATTATTATTATTTTTTCTGTCTTTTCGGAAATCTTTCAATCAACATAATTTTAACCCCTTGAAGGCAGTTTGATCAAATTATGATTATTATTTGCATAAAATTAGTTATTTCACTCATTTAAACCTGTGACCTTACCTGATCAAAATGCCTTCAAAAAGGGCAACATTTAAAAAAATAAATAAATAAAATAAAAGTGATATCTTTGTTTAGAAAAAACATTTTGGATTATTATTACTATTATTTTTTCTGTCTTTTCGGAAATCTTTCAATCAACATAATTTTAACCCCTTGAAGGCAGTTTGATCAAATTATGATTATTATTTGCATATAATTAGTTATTTCACTCATTTAAACCTGTGACCTTACCTGATCAAAATGCCTTCAAAAGAGGCAACATTTAAAAAAATAAATAAATAAAATAAAAGTGATATCTTTGTTTAGAAAAAACATTTTGGATTATTATTACTATTATTTTTTCTGTCTTTTCGGAAATCTTTCAATCAACATAATTTTAACCCCTTGAAGGCAGTTTGATCAAATTATGATTATTATTTGCATATAATTAGTTATTTCACTCATTTAAACCTGTGACCTTACCTGATCAAAATGCCTTCAAAAGAGGCAACATTTAAATAAAAAAATAAAAAATAAATAAAAGTGATATTTTTGTTTAGAAAAAACATTTTGGATTATTATTATTATTTTTTTTTTTTCCTGTCTTTTCGGAAATCTTTCAATCAACATAATTTTAACCCCTTGAAGGCAGTTTGATCAAATTATGATTATTATTTGCATATAATTAGTTATTTCACTCATTTAAATCCCTGATATTACCTGATCAAAATGCATTCAAAGGGCAAAATAAAAAAATAAAAAAGTGATATATTTCTTTAGAAAAAACATTTAGGATTTTTTTCCCCCTGTCTTTTCTGAAATCTCTCAATCAACACAATTTCAACCCCTTGAAGGCAGTTTGCACAAATTATGATTATTATTTGCATAAAATTTGTTATTTCACTCATTTAAACCTGTGACCTTACCTGATCAAAATGCCTTCAAAAGGGGCAAAATAATACAAATAAAATAAAATAAAAAAGTGATATCTTTGTTTAAAAAAAACATTTTGGATTATTATTATAATTTTTTTTGTCTTTTCTGAAATCTTTCAATCAACATAATTTTAACCCCTTGAAGGCAGTTTGATCAAATTATGATTATTATTTGCATAAAATTAGTTATTTCACTCATTTAAACCTGTGACCTAAACCTGATCAAAATGCCTTCAAAAGGTGCAACATCTAAAAAATAAATAAAGTAAAATAAAAGTGATATCTTTGTTTAGAAAAAAACATTTTGGATTATTATTACTATTATTTTTTCTGTCTTTTCGGAAATCTTTCAATCAACATAATTTTAACCCCTTGAAGGCAGTTTGATCAAATTATGATTATTATTTGCATAAAATTAGTTATTTCACTCATTTAAACCTGTGACCTTACCTGATCAAAATGCCTTCAAAAAGGGCAACATTTAAAAAAATAAATAAATAAAATAAAAGTGATATCTTTGTTTAGAAAAAACATTTTGGATTATTATTACTATTATTTTTTCTGTCTTTTCGGAAATCTTTCAATCAACATAATTTTAACCCCTTGAAGGCAGTTTGATCAAATTATGATTATTATTTGCATAAAATTAGTTATTTCACTCATTTAAACCTGTGACCTAAACCTGATCAAAATGCCTTCAAAAGGTGCAACATCCAAAAAATAAATAAAGTAAAATAAAAGTGATATCTTTGTTTAGAAAAAACATTTTGGATTATTATTACTATTATTTTTTCTGTCTTTTCGGAAATCTTTCAATCAACATAATTTTAACCCCTTGAAGGCAGTTTGATCAAATTATGATTATTATTTGCATAAAATTAGTTATTTCACTCATTTAAACCTGTGACCTTACCTGATCAAAATGCCTTCAAAAAGGGCAACATTTAAAAAAATAAATAAATAAAATAAAAGTGATATCTTTGTTTAGAAAAAACATTTTGGATTATTATTACTATTATTTTTTCTGTCTTTTCGGAAATCTTTCAATCAACATAATTTTAACCCCTTGAAGGCAGTTTGATCAAATTATGATTATTATTTGCATAAAATTAGTTATTTCACTCATTTAAACCTGTGACCTTACCTGATCAAAATGCCTTCAAAAAGGGCAACATTTAAAAAAATAAATAAATAAAGTAAAAGTGATATCTTTGTTTAGAAAAAACATTTTGGATTATTATTACTATTATTTTTTCTGTCTTTTCGGAAATCTTTCAATCAACATAATTTTAACCCCTTGAAGGCAGTTTGATCAAATTATGATTATTATTTGCATATAATTAGTTATTTCACTCATTTAAACCTGTGACCTTACCTGATCAAAATGCCTTCAAAAGAGGCAACATTTAAATGAAAAAAATAAAAATAAATAAAAGTGATATTTTTGTTTAGAAAAAACATTTTGGATTATTATTATTATTTTTTTTTTTTCCTGTCTTTTCGGAAATCTTTCAATCAACATAATGTTAACCCCTTGAAGGCAGTTTGATCAAGTTATCATTATTATTTGCATACAATTTGTTATTTCCTGTGACCTTACCTGACAAAAATGCCTTCAAAAGGGGCAAAAGAAAAAAAGAAAAGAAAAAAGAAAAAGTGATATCTTTGTTTAGAAAAAAACATTTTGGATTATTAGTAAAAACAACAACCGTCAATTTTATGGTCAAAAACGGCCAGCTCGGTTGCCAGAATTTTACAGTAATAATAGTGGTAGAGTTTTTTTTTAAATTTACAGCAATATGCTGTTCCTGACATTTCACGGATCTTTGATTAGGGTTTTTGTAGTTTGTCCGTGAAAAAACCAGCAGAGTGCTCCTGTCATATGGATTGGGGGGTATACGTTATCTTCCTATAAGGTGTGGTATTTATTCTGTGCATGCAGCAGCGTGGGAGAAAAAGCTAGAAGGTAAAGACGCGCTGGGCAAAGGTGTCAAGACAAATACGCAAAAGGAGCGAGCGAGAGGAATCTTAGCTGCTGGACGGAAGCCCAGGAGGAGACGGATGTGAGAAAGCAGCTGTCGTTGACGGCTGAAGGCTTGGCAGACGTGTGGTAAGACCCGCCAAGGCTGACTTTTGGCACTGACAGGAAGCCATCACTTGCTGACTAAGGGAAACGCACACATGTGTAATGTTGGATCATCAGCTTAGCTCCAAATGCACATGCCTCATGGTTTACGTCTGCACAGATTCTTGCACATATGATCTATGTACTTCTGCCAAATAAGTTTTTTTTTTTTTACTAGATTGGGATATTTCCCATTACTGCTACTAATGGACTCAACATTAGGTACACCTGCACAGATCCAATCAGATACAATATTTAAGACAGTGTTTTTCAACCTTTTTTGGAGCCAAGGTACATTTTTTGCGTTGAAAAAATCCGGAGGCACACCACCAGCAGAAATCATGAACTCAGTTGGCAGTTAAAAGTCGTTGTCGCAATTGTTGGATATGACTTTAAAACATAACCAAACATGCATCAATATAGCTCTTGTCTCAAAGTAGGTGTACTGTCACCACCTGTCACATCATGCCATGACTTATTTAGAGTTGCTTTTTACCTGTGTGTAGTGTTTTAGTTCTTGTCTTGCACTCCTATTTTGGTGGCTTTTTCTCTTTTTTTTGGTATTTTCCTGTAGCAGTTTCATGTCTTCCTTTGGGCGATATTTCCCGCATCTACTTTGTTTTAGCAATCAAGAATATTTCAGTTGTTTTTATCCTTCTTTGTGGTGACATTGTTTATTGCCATGTCATGTTCGGATGTACATTGTGGACGCCGTCTTTGCTCCACAGTAAGTCTTTGCTGTCGTCCAGCATTCTGTTTTTGTTTACTTTGTAGCCAGTTCAGTTTTAGTTTCGTTCTGCATAGCCTTCTCTAAGATTCAATGCCTTTCCTTAAGTGCACTCACCTTTTGTTTATTTTTGGTTTAAGCATTGTCACGTGGGGGTTTACGCTTGCTGCGCGGCTGTTCTCCCGGGATGCAAGACGGACGGTTCCGGACCAAAGCGTAAGGTAGGATATGATTTAATAAACATAAATCATCCAAAAAACACACGACAAGCAAAACGGATGCGTGCCGGTCGCACGCGGAAGCTAAGGCTAAAACTTAGCGCAGAAAACAAAGAAGCTTACTCTACGCATGAAATCAGGAACTCTAAAACTTACGTGGCATGAACGCGTGACACTAACATAATGAAGGCAGAACGAGTGATCAACAAAGGTAGGCTTAAACAGAGTCTCTGATGAGTAACAGATGCCCGTACAAGGCAGGTGAAAATCAAGTAACCATGGTGACGAAACAAACTCACAGGTGCACAAGCAATAACAAAAGGAGTCCAAAACTATGCTATTTTACTGACGATTCAATGTAAATCAAGTTAACTCCCTGTGTGAAAGAAGAGAAGGTGGTAAAAAAAAGAGAACATTTCATTAGGTAACACAAAAATAAGCACACTAAATTAAATTCATAGGGTGAGCTTGGTGTTGTTGCCGTGACCCCAGGATGCAGAGACGAGAAGTGTTGTGCAGGTAAAATAACATTTTAAGGATGAACAATTAGGTTTTTACCAGCGTTGAAGAAACAAAGGTCCACGGGTGAGTCATAAAACTAAATAAACAAAATACCAAACAGGAACGAGACAACAAACTTGCAAGTATAGAGGGAAAAGGAACACCAGATAAAGATACGTAGCACAATGAACCAGTGCTGTCTGACCAAACAATGCTGGCTTAAGAAGCCACCTAATAAGCAACAAGAGACAGGTGAGGGGAATAGCATACAGAGTGAAGACCAACAGGAAGTGGAATGAAAAATAAGTGCTGGACAGGAAGTAAATTACGAATCACAGGAAAACAATAAATTGCAACACAAGTATTAACACAAGTCCAATCTGTCATGTGCGGTCATTACATAAATAAACATACAGGTCTGAAAATGTTGACCTGATTGATGCCTAGATATTTTTAACTTAATAACTTATTGGTGATAGTCAATAAATGTTATAGAACCTATCATATGTTACTATTGTACTGGTGTTATTGTTGACTTCTGCTGCTTCAAGTCGTTAATCAGTTGTGTTTTCTAATTTTTTTTGGCCTCATAACTGAAGCATCACAGTTAAATAAAAACAATTAAAAATCCCCAAATAATCATGTAGGGCACATACGGCCCGCAAACTTGCCAACCTTGAGACCTCCGAATCCGGGAGATGGGGGTTGGGGGCGGCGGCGGGGTTTGGTGGTAGCGGGGGGGGGGTGTATATTGTAGAGAACCAGAGGGGGATTCTGGGTATTTGTTCTGTTGTGTTTATGTTGTGTTACAGTGCGGATGTTCTCCCGCAATGTGTTTGTCATTCTTGTTTGGTGTGGGTTCACAGTGTGGCGCATATTTGTAACAGTGTTAAAGTTGTTTATACCGCCACCCTCAGTGTGATCTGTATGGCTGTTGATCAAGTATGCCTTGCAGTCACTTGTGCGTGTGCAGAAGCCGCATATATTATGTGACTGGGCCGGCACGCAGTTTGTATGGAGGAAAAGCGGACGTGATGACAGGTTGTAGAGGACGCTAAAGGCAGTGCCTTTAAGGCACGCCCCCAATATTGTTGTCCGGGTGGAAATCGGGAGAAATTTGGGAGAACGGTTTCCCCGGGAGATTTTCGGGAGGGGCACTGAAATTCAGGAGTCTCCCAGGAAAATCGGGAGGGTTGGCAAGTATGGCGGCCTGTTAAGATTTTCAATCCGGCCCGCCGGACGTTCTACGTATTTTTTCTAGACCTTTAACATCAAAGGTCCGCCATTATGATGTGCGGTGCTGTTTTTAAATGACCGTAAGTCTTGAACCATAGAAAGTATTTCAATGGTCGAAATCTGCGCTTTTGGGTGTTATAGGAGTTATTACGGTAATCTACGACACAGCAGCTCAGACGAGGAACAAAGCAAAGTGGGCGGGGTTTGTTTTCAGAGCAGCCAGCCTGAAACGCGTGTGTCAGAAACAGATGCGGAAACACATTTTTACGTGATAATATATTATATTGTAGGTGTTTATTACACTTTGCATCCATATTTTGCTGTTTTTTTTAATTTTTTTTTACATTTTTGTTGTGTTTTGCTTGATTGTAAAAGATACACAACTATCAAGGAGCTGGTTTGAGAAATAAAAGAGGAGCGATGTTCGTATGTTGTTAATATTCAGTGTTTTATTGTTCATAGTTAATATTGGAAATCCCACTTTCTTTATTTTAATGTTTATGTAATTTTGGGTGTCCAATTCAGCAGAGGTGGGACCAAGTCATTGTTTTGCAAGTCACAAGTAAGTCTCAAGTCTTTGCCCTCAAGTCCGAGTCAAGTCCCGAGTCAAGACAGGCAAGCCCCGAGTCAAGTCCAAAGTCAAGACTGGAAAGTCTCAAGTCAAGTCCTAAGTCCTGCATTTTGAGTTTCGAGTCCTTTCAAGTCCTTTTAACCACAGACTAATATATTAACACAGATTGTGTATGCTTTTCAAACGCTGTATTTATTTATTAAAACAAGTGCATTTTAAATTGCAGGAAAGAAAATTGTGCTGACATTGCACTTTATAATAGCACTATTAACCAGTCATTTTAAACATGAACTCATTCCTTTACAGAACAAACACATTGAAAAATAAAGTGCAAATGTACTTATTTGTACAAAAGTGTTAACATTGAAAAAACATGACATATACGTGAACATAACAAAAAAGTTGTACTTTTTATATGTCAGGGCCCTATGCTGCATTGCATTTGCAAAAGACCAAATTAGCCAAGAGTCTGTCAGTCATTTGTGCACGATGGGGGCGTAGTATGATGCCACCATGGCTGAAAACTCGCTCCACTGGAGCACTGGAGGCAGGCACTGCCAAGACTCTCATGGCCACTCGGAACAGTGAAGGAAGAGTCTTCATGTTCAATGCCCAGAACAAAAGGGGGAGAGAGTTTTTTTGGGTTGGTGCACTACTTGTAAGTGTATCTTGTGTTTTTTATGTTGATTTAATAAAAAAAAAAAAATATATATATATATATTTCTTGTGCGGCCCGATACCAATCGATCCACGGACCAGTACCGGGCCGCGGCCCGGTGGTTGGGGACCACTGAGGTAAACAACCAACAGTATGTCAGAAAGCTAGCTAAAACGGTACACATATTCATAATATAGTATACATTTTAACTGACCTTTATTTTACTATTTTTGTCTTTTTTTTAGGTGGCTAAAATACGCGGTGCTGCTGACCGCCGTCTAACGTTACGTGTGATATATTGACTAACGTAACCCTGCTTAAAAAAATCACTGAACAAAAAGTATGAATAAGGTAGTGAACTGCAACAGATTCCCGTGTTTGCAATAACGTTATAACGTTAGCAGTGAGTTTACAGCCTCACTGATTTAACTACACAGCAAATAAAAGTCACGTTACTTAGCCAATAAACGTTATCTTACATTCAAAACTTACCCTTCTTTGTGCAACTTCAAATGCCGGACAAAGTTGGAAGTTGTTGCCTCTCCATCAGTAATTTTCGAACCGCATGTGTTGCATACTGCAAACCGTTTTGTGTTGACCACCTCGTAATTTTTATACCCAAACGAAATTATTTTAGGTATCATTTTTTGTTCACTGGCGTGTGGTTTGGACATGTCTTCTTCGTTGGTTGTCCTGCAATTTGATTGGATGAATGCTGTGTGATGAAAACAAAGTAGATCTAATTTGATTGGCTGTTGTACTGAGACCACACCAGCTGACACACGCAACGCTGATAGACAAGTACACAATGAAAAATACGGAGCGCTCCCGAATAACTTTTTCATCTTTGGGTTTTGGGGAAAGTAGCAAGTCATGTCAAGTCATGTCAATTCAAAAGGCTCAAGTCCAAGTGAAGTCACAAGTCATTGATGTTAAAGTCTAAGTCGAGTTGCAAGTCTTTTTACATTTTGTCAAGTCGAGTCTAAAGTAATCAAATTCATGACTCGAGTCTGACTCGAGTCCAAGTCATGTGACTCGAGTCCACACCTCTGCAATTCAGTAAAAAACTGTAAAGTTCCATTCCGTTTTTTTGAGGTGGTCTGTCATATCTTTTCAGACCTTGTGACTTTTGGTATTAGTGTTCCTGGAAAAAAAAGGACCCCAAACACACATACTGTACAGCAGGTTTTTACAGCTAATTGTGTACATATAATTTATACACCTTGGCCCCCCTGACACAATTTTCTCTCTCAATGTGGCCCCCGAGTCAAAATATTTGCCCAGCTCTCACTTTGAATGAAATAAGTTTATTTCGGTCATATAACCAACCATCAACCTTTTTGTGTGATCAGTTTAGCAGTACAGATGATACATATTTAACAATCATACACATTTATTTGTGGGGCGGTATAGCTCGGTTGGTAGAGTGGCCGTGCCAGCAACTTGAGGGTTGCAGGTTCGATCCCCGCTTCCGCCATCCCAGTCACTGCTGTTGTGTCCTTGGGCAAGACACTTTACCCACCTGCTCCCAGTGACACCCACACTGGTTTAAATGTAACTTAGATATTGGGTTTCACTATGTAAAGCGCTTTGAGTCACTAGAGAAAAGCGCTATATAAATACAATTCACTTCACTTCACTTCACTACACACAAAAATAAAAGAAAAAGAATGACCGAAAAAGGAATAGGCTGAAGCCAAGGCTTATATTTGCCTATCCTATACCTTCACTGAAAATAAGATTACCTGGAACATCAACATCCAAAAAAAAAAATCAATGGCATGAAAGTAATTGTTACTATACTTTATAATTTTCTATTATTTCACCTTTCAAGGCTTTCTTACACCTTCACAAAGAACTACATGTCCTCCACTCATCACTGAGCTTGTTCCACCATTAACTCCTAAAACTGAAATACATTTGTATTTTATGCTCGTTCTTACTTTACCTATTTCAAAAATCAATATCCCCACTTTTGATGTGTTTCTGTGCATCAATGTAACCACGAGTTAATTAACAT